>NW_005360899.1:195391-197675 GCF_000412655.1 Myotis brandtii
GCTGCGTGATGCGGGTGCCCTCTTGTGGTGGGCTTTACCACATGCACCCACAGGCAAAATTAGCCCTGGGTCATTGCAATAGTTAACCCTTTACCTAGTAAATACATCCATCCCCAAGATGTATTCAGGTATGGGAGAGATATACACAGTGTAGGCCTTCAGAGGGAGGCAACCAATACCCAGTGTCAAAGTTACCTGCCATATATGGACAGTCCTGCTCTGTACCCGTCTATATAGGTCATCGGGCATATATCTGTCCAGATTGCTGTACAACAAGCTGCAGTCAGCACCCATGTCCACCAGTGCCAACACACGTTGCACTGGGACCAGTAAATATTTTCAACATGAGGCCTCCGGTCCTCCAGGTATCCCCCTAACTGGGTCTCTTGGCCTTTTTCTCAGTCTAGAAGATTATATTCCTCCTCCCTGGGGGAGTCTAAGTAATCTTGGAGGCCCACCGGTCTCAGGGAACTGCTTTTGATCAGCAGCTTCTGGAAACACTGTCCTACTGATAATTGTTTCCAAAAGCCAGTAGCACATCATTAGGCTGCTGATCTATCTTTTCTTTCTGAACTCCTGCAGCCAGCAAGTCTACCCACATTTGCGTGCAGGATATTTTCACAGGCTCTGCCCCCTCTGCTCTTCCAGATCCCAAGACCACTGTACCTTAGGCTTCTGCACAGTCACGGGTCTTGCTACTCCCTTTTCTCGTCACTTGACCTCCATGTCCTCCAAGCTGGCCATGGCTATAGTGACCTCGTGTATACAGTGGCCTACAAAAAGGGTCAGAATAGCTGCCAGCGAGCCAAATGCCACCGGAGGAGTGGCAACAAGAATCAAGTTTGTCATATGCGTTGTAAGATGCTCGTCATCAGGGCCACAAGTATTCAAGTTAAATATGGCTTGTCTCATGCCCATTTCCATATCACTTGCACAATATATACATATGTAGTCCATTTACTCACAGTCTCAGGCAATTCTCCTGCATCCTGCCAAATGCTTGGAGACGCTGCCATTAACCAGTCCATCAGGGAGTGATCTCCTTGTCCTACTCCCAAACGGTGACTAATTTGCAGTCGCTGCCACAAGGAGGGGTGGGTTGTTATGGAGGCTAACTTCTCTGGCTGGAGACAGCTGCAGGCTCTCTGTATCATCATTTCAAAGCCTTAAGAGCCACTCTAGAAGTGGCTCCCCAGGCCTCTGCTGGCTCTGCTTTCCTAACTCCCTAAACTCCCAGAATCTTGCCAACTCCGACTACGCCAACAGTTGGGTGCTAGCTCTTCAACCAGGGGCTTGACCCTCCTCGGTAAGGGAAATCAGAAAAACAGGCATGTACAGACAGGCAAATGGGACATGCTTAATTCCCTACAAAAGCAGCCATAGCAGTCTGGTCAGTGACAGCTTATATACTAGTACATGCTCAAACAAAGAAGGCATTTTGTCAAACAATAATATCAGTATTTTGCTACAGAAAGGCACATCTGCGCACTGTGAGGCTTGTGGCTACCTTGCACCAGCATAAAGTATCTAACCTTGAGCACCCCTGATTAGCTCATGCTTAGAGCGGCCATGAATCATCCGGTGTATACTTAAACAGGGTCCCACAGAGCATCATTACGGAAATGCCAGCAGTCATGTAGCAAAATCCCCCAATGGAGAGTTCATAAGCACAATCACTGCACAGTTCAGTATGAATCCCACTCAAGACAACAAACTTCCTGGCTGGAATACCCAGACCAAAATAGCTTCTTAGCACTTACTTTTGCTGAAGCAATGAAGACACCAGCCTTGTTTGCTGGGACTACCTCAGTTTGCAGTTATGCTAGCCAGGAGCAAGGTCCTTATGTTATGAACATTGTATGCCCATCTCAAACCATACCCAGAATCACTGTGGTTCTAACTTTATTTCTGAAGCTCAAAAACTGGAGTTTGCAATTAGAATATGGGAATCAAGTTTTATTTGCTTTTTAAGGTATCTTAGCTAGAGATGAGGTAAAGCATGTATTTCTCCTTTAAAATTGTTGTTTGGCATGGCAAACGTCACACTTAGGAGGTTGCTCCTGGAGAGTGCTTTAAAAGATTTTCTTTCCATTTGTTTCAGCATCTTGGTTTTATGTGTCTTTTCTACTTAGAAGTTATTGGTCAGTGGAAACACAAAAGACACTTAATAGAAATGTTTTCAACATAGCCCGGAGCCTAGATAATAGTTGAGTTGTCTATATTTGAACTAGCAAAAGAAAGTTGTTTTTGTTTGTGAGAGAGTGGAAGGGTGTCCTGGAGATGA
>NW_005360899.1:197749-205074 GCF_000412655.1 Myotis brandtii
CTTTGCAGGGATAAGTCTGGGAGAGCAACTTTCCCCTCCAATGTTCTCAGACTCAGGCTAGGTAAGAGTGTCAATACTGCAGTACTCTCTCCCCAACATACCACACTACTATACTGTACTATACTGGGAAGATAATCTCTCATGCCTCTAAATCCCTTCCAGCCTCACTAACAAGATCTTTGGAATTTTACATAAATCTTAATTACTCTTCCTTTGTAAGTTGACTATTTATAAAGACTTGGTTAAATTTTGATCTATATGCATGTGTGGCTACTGATAGACATGCTTTGTTTCTGATGCTCTGGAAATATTTTATATTAGCCAATAAACAGAAATATATAAAAACTAGAGGTCCGGTGCATGAAATTTATGCACGGGGGTGGTGGTGGTAGGGTGGGCAGGGAGGTCCCTCAGCCCGACCTGCACCCTCTCCAATTTGGGAGCCCTCAGGGGATGTGCTACTGACGGCTTGGGCCCACTCCCCATGGTTCTCTGCTCTCTGCGGGGCCTGCCTGCTCCACACCATGGGGATGGGCAAGTAGGCCCTGCTGGGTGCTGCCTATGGGCCCCCCTTGCCTGCTCGCGGGTCACCGTGGCGACTGCCCAGCAGGCCCTGCTGGGTGCTGCCAGCAGGTTGCTGCCTCCACTGCCAAGCAGGTACTGTTGGGTGCTGCCTGCGGGCCCCGCTTGCCTGCTCCCTGGTCGCCGTTGTGACCGCCCAGCAGGCTCTGCTGGGTGTTGCCTGAGGGCTCCGCTTACCTGCTCCCTGGTTGCCGCCACCACCGCCCAGCAGGCCCTGCTGGGTGCTGCCTGTGGCCTGATTGCCTGCTCCCCAGTTTCCGCCGCCACCGCCCAGCAGGCCCTGCTGGGTGCTGCCTGCGCCGTGCTTGCCTGCTCATGGGTTGCCGCAGCAACTGTCCAGCAGGACCTGCTGGGTGCTGCCTGTGGCCCCCCTTGCCTGCTGGGCTCACTTTGCCGGGGTGATGCCACCAGCGTCCTGCCCAGCTGCTATGGGTGCCACCATCTTTGTCGCAGAGTGACAGTTAATTTGCATATTACTCATTTATTAGATAGGATACCATGTTTAATCTTCTACTTTCAAAGAACCAAGGCCCCTCATCTGGCTGGTGTGTCTTTGCTCCGTGAGTACAGCAAGGAAATGTGTTTCTTGTCAGTGGATAAAGCACAGTAGTGAGATTCACTGAATTGTCACCCAAGAAATCTGGGCTCTACCCAAGCTTTCCTTCTATGTTTTTTTTTCCTTCGTTTACTTTATTTTATTTTTTCCTTTAATGATTAAGGTATTACATATGTGTCCTTATCCCGCCATTGCCCCTCCATCCCTCCCCACTCATGCCCTCACCCACCTGGTGTCTGTGCCCATTGGGCTATGTTTTTTAATTGTTTATGATATTTATCTTCTCATCTGAGTTACAGATATATTAGAAATTTTTCTGTTCTAAGCCACTACCTCTTTTTTATTTTGTTTTATATTTTTATTAAATTTATTGGGGTGACATGATCATATAGGTTTCAGGTGTGGGTTTCTATGTTACAAGAGCTGTATATTTCACCATGCGCCCACCCCCAAAGTCAAATCTTCTCCTGTCACCATATCTTAGGATCCCATTCTCTGCCCCACCTGTTTCCCTCTGGCAACCACCACACTGCTGCTGTTTGTCATGAGATTCAGTTTTACATCCCATATATGAGTGAAATCATATGATTCTTAGCTTTTTCTGACTTATTTCACTTAGCATAATGTTTTCAAGATCTATCCATGTTGTTGCAAATAGCACTATTTCATCCTGTCTTATGGCTGAGTAGTATCCCATTGTGTATATATGTACTACATCTCCGTTATCCAGTCCTCTATTGCAGGACACTTTGGTTGTTTCTCACCATGCGCCCACCCCCAAAGTCAAATCTTCTCCTGTCACCATATCTTAGGATCCCATTCTCTGCCCCACCTGTTTCCCTCTGGCAACCACCACACTGCTGTTTGTGTTCATGAGATTCAGTTTTACATCCCATATATGAGTGAAATCATATGATTCTTAGCTTTTTCTGACTTATTTCACTTAGCATAATGTTTTCAAGATCTATCCATGTTGTTGCAAATAGCACTATTTCATCCTGTCTTATGGCTGAGTAGTATCCCATTGTGTATATATGTACTACATCTCCGTTATCCAGTCCTCTATTGCAGGACACTTTGGTTGTTTCCATGTTTTGGCCACCATGAATAAAACTTCAATGAATATAGGGGTGTATATATCTTTGCAAATACATGATTTCAATGTTTTCTGGTATATACCCAGGAAAAGAATTGCTGGGTCATATGGTAGCTCTATTCTCAATTTTTTGAGGAATTTCCAGACTGATTTTCATAGTGGTTGTACCAGTCTACATTCCAACCAGCAGTGAATGAGGGTTCCCTTTTTTCCATAATCTCTCCAACACTTGTTATTGCTTGTCTTGTTGATAATGGCCACTCTAATAGGTGTGGAGTGGTATATCATTATAGTTTTGATTTGCATTTCCATAATTGACAATGAGGTTTAACATCTTTTCATCTATCTATCAGCTATTCATATGTCTTCTTGGAAGAGGGGTGTATTTTCAGGTCCTCTGCCCACTTGTCGATTGGGTTGTTTGTTTGTTGCTGAGTTTTATGAGTTTTTTTATATATTTTTTAGAAATTAAACCTTTGTTGAAGCTAATGTTTGCAAATATCATCTCCCATCTGGTTGGCTGTCTCTTTGTTTTGTTGTCAGTTCCTTTTGCTGTGCAGAAGCTTTTTAGATATAGTCCCATTCATTTATTTTTGCCTTTACTTCCTTTGCCTTTGGGGCCAAGTTCATAAAATTGTTCTCTATGGCCAAGGTCCATAAGTTTGATACGTATATTTTCTTCTATGTAACTTATTGTTTACAGTCTTATATTTAGGTCTTTGATTCCACTTTGAATTAATTTTTGTACATGGGACAAATTGTTACCCAGTTTCATTCAATTGCATGTGGCTTTCCAGTTATCCCAGCACCATTTATTAAAGAGACTCCGTTGTGTATTTCTGGCTCTTTTGTTGAAAATTATCTTTCCATATACATGTGGTTTTATAGCTGGCTCCCTATTCTGTTCCATTGATATGTGTGTCTGTTTCTCTGCCAATACCATACTATTCTGATTATCGTAGCTCTGTAGTGTAACTTGAGGTTAAGTAGTGTGATACCTCCAGCTTCATTCTTTTTTTTAAATCTTTATTGTTGAAAGTGTTACATAGGTCCTCCTTCCTCCCACCCCCATAAACCTCTTCCAGCCTTCTCCCATCCTCGACCCTCCCTCAGGATTGCTTTGGCTATTCAGGGCCTTATGTGGTTTCATACAAATCCAATGCTTTTTCATTCTATTTATTTTAAAAAATGACATTGGGATTTTGATGGGGATTGCATTGAATCTGTATATTGTTTTGGGTAATATGGCCATTTTAACTATGTTGATTCTTCCAATCCATGAGCACAGGATATTTTCCCATTTTATTGTGTCTTTTTCAATCTCTTTTAATAATGCTTTGTAATTTTCAGTATATAGGTCTTTCACGTTCTTTAAGTTTATCCCTAGGTATTTTATTATTTTGGTTACAATTGCAAAAGGAATTGTTGTGTGTATTTTTTCTCATTTCGTTTTCTGAAGTTTTGTTGTTAGTATACAGGGAGGCAATGGATTATTGAGCCTTGATTTTGTATCCTGCAACTTGACTGTATTTAAACCATTACCTCATAAACAGAGTTCCATGATCCTAAAAGGACTATGCACAGGTCTTCTTGTTTAACCATTTGAGGAACTTCCAAAGTGTTTTCCAATGTGATTGCACCATTTTACAATCTCAGGAAGTGTGAAACTGGAACTTAGGGTCCCAGTTGTTCTAAACTCTCAACTATAGTTGGTCAATTTTTAAAATATTAAATGTTTATTAAAATATGTGGGTAGTGACATCTCATTGGGATTTAACTTTCCCTAATGACTATTGATGATAAATATCTTTTCATATATTTGTTTACAATCTATATAATTTCTTTGGTGAAACATCAGTTTAAACCTTTGGTCTGTTTTCAACTGCTTCTTCATTTAAGAAAATGAAGTTTTGAGAATACAAACACATGCACAGAGTATATCAGTTCTCCTTTATAAGTATACTAGAGGCCTGGTGCATGAAATTCATGCACTCGGGTTGCCGGGGGGATCCCTCAGCCGGGCCTGCACTCTCTTGCAGTCTGGGACTGCTCAGGGGATGTCCAACTGCCGGCTTCCAATCCGGGACCCCTGGCTTCTTACCGCTCGGCTCACTGCTCCTTAGTGCTGTGGCGGAGGGGCTCCCGCCACTGCCACTGCACTTGCCAGCCATGAGCCCGGCTTCTGGCTGAGCAGCTGCTCCCCCGTGGGAGTGCACTGACTACCAGGGGGCAGCTCCTGCATTGAGCGTCTTCCCCTGGTGGTCAGTGCACATCATAGTGACTGGTCATTCTGTCATAATGGTTGCTTAGGCTTTTATTATATAGATGATTGAAAAATATATCCCCCAGTCTGTAGCTTGTGGGTTTTTACATTTTTATTTGAGAGAGAGAGAGAGAGAGAGAGAGAGAGAGAGAGAGAGAGAGAATTTGTTTTTTCATTTATTTATGCATTCATTTGTTTGCTTCTTGAATGTGCCCTGACAGGAGATCGAACCCAGAAGATTGGCATATAAGGTGAGACCCTAACCAACTGATCTACCAGGCCAGGGGGCTGGTGTTTTAATTATCTTTTTAAAGAGGATAATTAACTTTATTGCTCAGCTTTATTTTTTTTAATTTTTATTGTTGAGAGTATTACAAATGTCTTCCCCTTTTTCCCCCTTCCTCCCCCTGCCACCACAACCCAGTTCCCGCCCCACCCCTGAACTTCACTCTATTGTCTGTGTTCATGGGCAATGCATATATGTATATAAGTTATTTGGGTAATCTCTTCCACACCTCCTTCCCCCTTCCCTCTGAGATTTTTCATTCTGTTCCATGTTTCCATGCCACTGGTTCTATTTTATTCATCAGTTTATTTTGTTCATTAGATTCCACATATAAGTGAGATTATGTGATACTTGTCTTTATCTGAATGGCTTATTTCACTTAGCATAATCATCTCCAGGGCCCTCCATGCTATCACAATGGGTAATAGATCCTTCTTTTTATAGCTGTATAGTATTCCATGTGGTGCAAATGTACCACTGCTTTTTAATCCACTCATCTACTGATGGGCACTTGGGCTGTTTCCAAACCTTAGATCTTGTAACTAATGCTGATATGAACATAGGTGTGCATATATTCTTTCTGATTTGTGTTTCAGGATACTTAGGACTTATTCTGGAAGTGGAATCACTGGGTCAAATGCAGTTCCATTTAAAATTTTTTGATCACTCTCCACATTGTTTTTCATAGTGGTTGCACCAATCTGCCCTCACACCAGCAGTGTACTAGGGTTCCTTTTTCTCCACATGCTTGCCATGACTTTTTGGTGATTTATTAATGGTAGATATTCTGAGAGGTGTGTACATTTACAATTACTCAGCAATCCAAGAAGAAATGAAAGTATATGTCAAGACGTGTACATGAATTTTATAGCAACAATATTTGTAAGTAAAAAAATAGAAACAACAGAAGTGTTCATCAATATGTAAATGGGTGAACACATTCTGGCACACTGATGCCAAGAAATAGTGCTCAGCAATAAAAAAAAAACTATTGATATATGCAACAATTTGGATGAATCTGAAAAAAAATATGGTGAGGGAAAGAACCAGACTAAAAAATAGCTACCTATTATTTCATTTACATAAAATTCTAAAAATGAAAAGTAATCTGTAGAAACAGAAAGAGAAGCAATGGTTGCCTGTGGATAGAGAGAGGACATTTGAGGATGATAGATATGTTCATTATCTTGAATACAGTGATGGCTTCATGATATACATATATCAGAACATCACAAATGTCTGCTATTTTGCTGTTTATAGCTTCTTTTAGGATTTTTATGGTTTCCCACCTTACGTTTAAGTCCTTTATCCATTTTGAGTTTATTTTTGTGTATGGTGTAAGTTGGTGGTCTAGTTTCATTTTTTGCATGTATCTGTCTAATTTTCCCAACACCACTTATTGAAGAGACTGTCTTGTCTCCATTGTATGCTCTTGCCTCCTTTGTCAAATATTAATTGAGCCTAATGGCTTGGGTTGATTTTCTGGGTTCTCTATTCTGTTCCATTGGTCTGTATATCTGGTCTTGTGCCAGTACCAGGCAGTTTTGAGAACAATGGCTTTGTAGTATAGCTTGATATCTGGTATTGTGATCCTTCCAACTTTGTTCTTCTTTCTCAGGATTGCTGCAGCTATTCAGGGTCTATTTTTATTCCAGATGAATTATTGGAGAGTTTGTTCCAGTAATAAATGAGATTGTTTTGTTTCTTTTTCTGTGACTTCATTATTGGGGTATAGCAGACATTTTTCGTAGCAATATCTTTACCGATATAGCTCCTAGAGCAATGGAAACTAAGGAGAAAATAAACAAATGGGACTATATCATAATAAAAAGATTCTTCACAGCAAAAGAAACCATCAACGCCCCAGCTGGTTTGGCTCAGTGGATAGAGGGTCAGCCTGGGGACTGAAGAGTCCCAGGATCGATTCTGGTGAAGGGCACATGCCCAGGTTGTGGGCTCGATCCCCAGTAGGGGGTGTGCAGGAGGCAGCCAGTCAATGATTCTCTCTCATTATTGATGTTTCTATCTCTCTCTCCCTCTCCCTTCCTCTCTGAAATCAATAAAATATATTTTTAAAAAAATAAAAAAGAAACCATCAACAAAACAACAAGAAAGCCCACTGAATGGGAGAACCTATGTGCCAATGTTTTCTCCGATAAAGGTTTAATCTCCAACATTTATAGCGAACTCATACAACTTAACAAAAGGAAGATAAACAATCCAATCAAAAAATGGGCAAAGGACCTAAATAGACACTTTTTGAAAGAAGACATAGAGAAGGCCAAGAGGCATATGAAAATATGCTCCAAGTCACTAATCATCAGAGAGTTGCAAATCAAAACAACAATGAGGTACCATCTCACATCTGTCAGAATGGCTATCATCAACAAATCAACAAACGACAAGTGTTGGCGAGAATGTGGAGAAAAAGGAATCCTCGTGCACTGCTGGTGGGAATGCAGACTGGTGCAGCCACTGTGGAGAACAGTATGGAGTTTCCTCAAAAAACTAAAAATGGAGCTCCCATTTGACCCAGTGATCC
>NW_005360899.1:205103-206193 GCF_000412655.1 Myotis brandtii
GATGGAACTGGAGAGCATTATGCTAAGTGAAATAAGCCAGTCAAAGAAAGATAAATATCACATGATCTCACTCATTTGTGGAATATAATGAACAAAAATATATCTAGAGACTTAGAAGCATGAACAGACCATCAGACCTTAGAGGGAAGGCAAAGGAGGGTGAGGGAGGGTGAGGTAAGAGGTCAACCAAAGGACTTGTATCCATGCATATGAGCATGACCAATGGACACAGACTATACAGGGTTGAGGGCATGTGCTGGGGAACGGGGGGGTGGCTGGAGAGGTCAATGAGGGGAAAAGGAGGCTAATGTAATACTTTAAATAATAAATAATTTAAATTATTTTTAAAAATCACATTTTTTCACTTTAAATACTGGTATGGGATGTTTATTGTATGCCAATCATATCGCAATAAAGCTGTTTAAAAATATAATAACATTTCCCTACTTTTTAAATCCTCACCTGATGATATGTTTACTGATTTACAAAAGAAAGGAAGGGAGGGAAGGAGAAAACAAGAGAGAGAGAGAGAGAGAGAGAGAGAGAGAGAGATCATTCAGTTGCCTCACAACCAGGGGTAAAACCTGCAACCTAGGTATGTGCCCTGACTGGGAATTGAACCCGTAAACTTTTGGTGTATGGGATGATACTCCAACTGAGCCACTGAGCCAGGACAACCGTTTTTTACTTGTTATATGCTATATATTTTCACAATTGAAAAATTTAAAAAAAAAAACACATAGAAGAAAGGCCAAAAAAAATCTCTACAGTTCCAATGTCTTAGAGACAAGTATTTTTACTTTGGCACACATTCCTACAGATTTTTCTGTACATATTTCTATATATTTTTGTCGAAAATGAAACTCCCATTTGACCCAGTGAACACACTTCTAGGAATATATTCTAAGACAGTGGTCGGCAAACTCATTAGTCAACAGAGCCAAATATCAACAGTACAACAATTGAAATTTCTTTTGAGAGCCAATTTTTTTAAACTTAAACTATATAGGTAGGTACATTGTTATTAACTTAATTACGGTACTCCTAAGGCTTCGGAAGAGCCACTCTCAAGGGGCCAAAGAGCCGCATG
>NW_005360899.1:206481-211033 GCF_000412655.1 Myotis brandtii
GCGCCTGCACGTGGTATTTTGTGGAAGAGCCACACTCAAGGGGCCAAAGAGCCGCATGTGGCTCGAGAGCCGCGGTTTGCCGACCACTGTTCCAAGAAATCATAAAGAATATACGCACCCTTGTGTTCATAGCAGCACAATCTACAATAGGTAAGATTTGGAAACAGCCTAAGTGCCCATCAGCCAATGAATGGATTAAGAAATTCTGCCCTAACCGATTTGGCTCAGCGGATAGAGCGTAGGCCTGTGGACACCAGGGTCCCAGGTTCCTTTCTGGTCAAGGGCATGTACCTTGGTTGCAGGCACATCCCCAGTAGGGGGCATGCAGGAGGCAGCTGATCGATGTTTCTCTCTCATCGATGTTTCTAACTCTCTATCCCTCTCCCCTCCTCTCTGTAAAAAAATCAATAAAATATATTTTTTTAAAAAGAAGAAAAAAAAGGATTAAATTATATTTAGCAAAATCAGACAGTTAAAGGTTATATGTTAAGAGATTAGAAATGGCCATTCCACTTATGAAAAAGTGAAGGTTTTTACAACTACTAAGAATTTACAACATGTCCGGTACTGCTAAATAGCATTCAAATAAAAAAATAGGGAATGTTGAAAAGACAATTTCAAATAATAATAACAGTACTACTTCATTAAATTCATAGATATTGAATGATATCTTACTACAAGCTATACACACTTCAAGGTTCTATGGATTTGGCAGAAAACAAGAGGAGCTATTATAAAGACAAGAAAGGTTAATGGATTTATGTGCATAACTCATGGACACAGACAATAGGGTGGTGAAGGCCTAGAATTTGGGGCAGAGGAGGGGTGGGAGAAGTCAATGGGGGAAAAGGGGTACATATATAATACTTTCAACAATAAAGATTCAAAAAATTAAGAATAAATTAATTATTTTTTTTAAAGTAAGGGACTGAATTTAAGACTACTCTATCCAGCAAGGCTAGCACTTAAATTTGAAGGTAAAATAAAGAGCTTTGCAGACAAAAAAAGGCTAAATCAGTTTATTACCACCAAACCAGCACTTCAAGAAATGCTAAAGGGACTGTTGTAAGAAGAAGAAACAGAGGAAAGGGGGAAGTGGGAGGTAAAAAATAAAAAATGGCAACAAATAGTACCCATCAATAATAACCATAAATGTAAATTATTTAAGTGCTCCAATCAAAAGACATAAGGTATCTGAATGAAATAAAAATAACTGATCCATATGTATGTTGTCTACAAGAGACCCACATAACTAATGACTCACACATGATGAAAGTGAAGGGATATAAAAAAAATGTTCATGCAAATAGAAATGAAAAAAAGAAAGCTGGGATAGCAATACACATATCTGACGAAATAGACTTCAAAATGTTGGCCATAACAAGAGACAATGAAGGCCACTTCATAATACTAAAGAGATCGATACAATAAAGGATATAATCCTGGTAAACATATATGTACATAATATAGCGGCACCCAAACATATTAAGAAAACTTCTGGAGGCCCAGCTGGCATGGCTCAGTGGTTGAGCATTGACCTATGAACCAGGAGGTAATGGTTCAATTCCCAGCGGGGGCACATCCCAGGTTGTGGGCTTGATCCCCAGTGTGGGGCGTGCAGGAGGCAGCCAATCAATGATTCTCTCTCATCATTGATGTTTATATCTCTCTCTCCCTCTCCCTTCCTCTCTGAAATCAATAAAAACATATTTAGAAAAAAAAAACTTCCAGAGGATTTAAAGGGAGAGATTTACAGCAATACAATCATAATAGGGACTTCAACACCCACTGACATCACTGATTAGATCTTCTAGACAAAAAACTCAACAAGGAAACAACAACCCTAAACAACACAATAGATCAAATGGATTTAGCTAACATTTACAGAACATTTCACCCCAAAGCTGCAAAACATACATTCTTCTCAAGAGCACATGGGACAGTCTCAAAGATAGACCACATATAGGATACAAATGAAATTTCTGCAAATTCAAGATGACTGAAATCATATCAAATATCTCAGATCACAATGGCATGAAACTAGAAATCTACTATGATAAAAACATACAAACACACAGAGGCTAAATAGCATGTCATTAAACAATGAATGGGTTACTAGTGAGATCAAGGAAGAAATCAAAAACTTTCTGGAAAAAATGAACACAAAACAACTTAAAACCTAAATATAGAGTGAAAGCACCCCTAAGAGGGAAGTTTAGAGCACTACAAGCCTACCTCAAGAAACAAGAAAAATTTCTAAGAAACTATCTAATGCCACAATTTAAAGAATTAGAAAGAGAACAAGAAAAGCCCAGAGTAAGTAGAAGGAAGGAAATAATAATTTATTTCAGAATGGAAATAAATGACATAGAGACTTAAAAGAACAAAAAATAAAAATAAAAACCAAAATTAAACCAAGAGCTGATTCTTGAAAAGATAAACAAGATTGTAAGAAAATACTGTGAACAACTATATGCCAACAAGATGGACAACCTGAATAAAGTGGACAAATTCCTAGAAAAATACAATCTTCCAATACTGAATTAGGAAGAATCAGAAATCCTGAATAAGCTGATGAAACTGATGAAATTTAAAAAGTAATTTAAAAAAAAACCTTCCAGCAAACAAAAGCCTTGATCCGTATGGCCTCACAGGAGAGTTTTACCAAACATTCAAAGAACTAACACTTATCCTTCTCAAACTATTCCAAAAAATCCAAAAGAAAGGAACACTTCCAAGCTCTTTTTATGAGGCCAGCATTATCCTGACTGCAAAACCAGATAAAGACACTACAAAGAAAGAGAATTTCAGGCCAATATCTCTGATGAACACAGATGCTAAAATCCTCAAGAACAATAAAAAATAAAAAAAAAATAAAATCCTCAACAAAACATTACAAATCAGATCCAGCAGTATATTAAAAGGATCATACATCATGACCTACTGGGATTTATTATAGGGATGCAAACCTGCTACAACATTCACAAATCAATAAATGCGAAACACCACCAAAACAACTGAAGACAAAAATCACATGATCATATCAATTGATAAAAAAAAATTTGACAAAATCCATATGTTAACATAATAAAGGCCATATATGACAAAAGTATATCCAACATCATGCTCAGTGGGAAAAATCTAAAATAATTCCCCTAAGAACAGCAAAAGACAGGGATATCTGCTTTCACCGCTCTTATTCAACATAGTATTAAAATAGCAATGTCCAGCAAACAAAAGCCAGGGCCAGACAGCTTCACAGGGGAGTTTTACCAAACATTAAAGGAAGAACTAAAACCTATCCTCCTCAGACTATTCCAAAAAATTCCAGAAGAAGGAATACTTCCAAGCTCATTCGATGAAGCCAGCATCACCCTAATACCAAAACCAGATAAAGACAACACAATGAAAAAGAATTACAGGCCAATATCTCTCATCAACATAGATGCCAAAATCCTCAACAAAATCGGATCCAGCAGTACATCAGAAAGATCATACACCATGACCAAGTAGGATTTATCCCGGGGATGCAAGGATGGTACAATATCGGCAAATCGATAAACGTGATACATCACATAAACAAAATGAGAAATAAAAATCACATAGTCATATCAATTGATGCAGAAAAAGCATTTCACAAAATCCAACCACCTGTCTTAATAAGAACTCTCAGCAAGGTGGGAATAGAAGGATCATACCTCAACATAAGGAAAGCCATATATGACAAACACACAGCCAACATCATACTCAATGGGAAAAACTAAAACCATTTACCCTAAGAACAGGAACAAGAAAGGGATGCCCACTTTCACCACTCCTGTTCAACATAGTACTGAAAGTACTAGCCATTGTAATAAGACAAGAAGAAGAAATGAAAAGCATCCAAATTGGAAAAGAAGAAGTATAACTACCCTTATTCGCAGATGACATGATACTGTACATAGAAAACCCTAAAGACTCCATCAAAAAATTATTAAACTTAATAAATCAACTGGGCAATGTAGCAGGATACAAAATTAACACCAAGAAATCTATGGCATTTCTATACAACAATAGTGAACTTACAGAAAGAGAGAGTAAAAAAAACAATCCCATTTACCACTGCACCAAAAAAACATAAGATACCTAGGAATAAACTTGACTAAGGAGGTAAAAGAACTATATGCAGAAAACTACAGGACACTGAAAAAAAGAGATAGAGGAAGACATAAACAGATGAAAGAACATACTGTGTTCATGGATTGGTAGAATCAACATCATTAAAATTTCCATATTACCCAAAGCAATCTATACATTCAATGCACTCCCCATTTAAAAAACCAATGGCATATTTCACAGACCTAGAATGAACATTCCAAAAATTCATCTGAAATAAAAAAAGACCCCGAATAGCTCCAGCAATCCTGAGAAAAAAGAACAAAGTAGGTGGAATCTCAATACCAGATATCAAGCTGCATTACAAAGCCACTGTTCTCAAAACAGTCTGGTACTGGCACAAGAACAGACATATAGATCAATGGAATAGAATAGAGAACCCAGAAATTGACCCAAA
>NW_005360899.1:211406-214145 GCF_000412655.1 Myotis brandtii
AACAGAAACTAAGGAGAAAATAAACAAATGGGACTACATCAAAATAAAAAGCTTCTGCACAGCAAAAGAAACCATCAACAAAACAACAAGAAAGCCCACTGCATGGGAGAACATATTTGCCAATGTTATCACTGATAAGGGTTTAATCTCCAACATTTATAGGGAACTCATACAACTTAACAAAAGGAAGATAAACAACCCAATCAAAAAATGGGCAACGGACTAAATAGCTACTTTTTGAAATAAGACAGAAGGAAGGCCAAGAGACTTATGAAAACATGTTCAAAGTCACTAATTATCCAAGAGATGCAAATCAAAATGGCAATGCAGTACCATCTCTCACAGGTTAGAATGGCTATCATCCACAAATCATTAAACGACAATTGCTGTTGAGGATGTGGAGAAAAAGGAACCCTCATGCACTGCTGGTGGTAATGCAGACTGGTGCAGCCACTGTGGAGAACAGTATGGAGTTTCCTCAAAAAACTAAAAATGGAACTTCCATTTGACCCAGTGATCCCACTTCCTTCCATTTGATCCAGTGATGCCACTTCTAGGAATATATCCCAAGAAACTAGAAACACCAATCAGAAAGGATATATGCTCCCCTATGTTCATAGCAGCACAATTCACCATAGCTAAGGTTTGGAAACAGTCTAAGTGCCCATCAGCAGATGAGTGGATTAGAAAACTGTGGTACATCTACACAATGGAATACTACGCTGCAGTAAAAAAGAAGGAATTCTTACCACTTGCAACAGCATGGATGGACCTGGAGACCATTATGCAAAGCGAAATAAGCCAGTCAGAGAAAGATAAATATCACATGATCTCACTCATTTATGGAATATAATGAACAACATAAACTGATGAAGAAAAACAGATCCAGAGACAGAGAAGCATCAATCAGACTGTCAACCTCAGAGGGAAGGTAGGGGAGCATGGGGGTAAAGGGGAGAGATCACCCAAAGGACTTGTATGCATGCATATAAGCCTAACCAATGGGCACAGACAACAGGGGGTGAGGGCATGAGTGGGAAGGTGGGGGGACAATGGAGGGATAAGGACACATATGTAATACCTTAATCAATAACGAAATTAAAAATAATAAAATAGCAATGGCATATATCACAGATGTAGAAAAAATTTATATGGAACCAAAGAAGTACAAAGTTCCAGGGATCACTATACCAGATATCAAGTTATACTACAAAGACTCTGTATACAAAACAGCCTGCTACTGGCACAAGAACAGACACATAGATCAATGGAACAGAACAGAAATCAACCCAAGCCATTATATTCAATTAATATTTGACAAAGGATGCAAGAGCATACAAAGGAGTAAAGACAGTCTGTTCAATGAATGCTGTTGGGAAAATTGGACAGGCACATGCAAAAAAATCAAACTAGATCACCGACTTCCACCATACACAAGAATGAACTCAAAATAAATAAAAGACTTAAATGTAAGTTGTGAAACCAATCAAATCCAGCAGTAAACGTAGGAAGCAAAATCTGAGACATCTCACATAGAATAATTTTCATCGATACATAATCTTGAGCAAGAAAAACAAAAGAAAATATAAACAAATTGATATACATCACAATAAAAATGTCTGCATAGCAAAGAAACCAGCATTAAAATGAAAAGGAAACACACTGTATGGGAGAACATATAATAAGTTGTTATTTCCAAAATATATAAAGTACTCATAGCACTCAACAAAAGGAAGACAAACAATCCAAGTAAGAAATGGGCAGAGGACCCAAATAAACACTTCTCCAAAGAGGACATACAAATGGCCAAGAAACATATGAAAACATGCTCAACTTCAATAATCATTAGAGAAATCAAAATTAAAATGACAATGAGGTACCACCTCACACCTGCCAGAAAGTCTACCATTAATAAATCAGCAAAAAAACAAGTGCTGGCAATGATGTAGAGAAAAAGGAACCATTGTACACTGCTGGTGGGAATGCAGACTGTTGCAGCCACTATGGAAACCAGCATGGAATATATCCTAAGAAACCCGAAACAACAAAGAGAAAGAATATATGCAGCCCTGTGTTCATAGCAGCATTATTTATTTATTTTTAATTCATTGTGGAAAGTATTACATATGCTACCCTATTTCCCCCATTGACCTCTTCTAGCCCAACCCTGCCCTGCACCCCAGGCCTTCACCACCCTATTGTCAATGTCAATGGGTTATGAATATATGCATACAAGTTCTTTGGTTGATCTCTTCTCACCCACACACTCTCTCTTGCCTCCCCTCTGAGGTTTCACAGTCTGTTCCATGCTTCTATTTTGTTCATCAGTTTATTTTGTTCATTAGATTCTACATATTAGTAAGATCATGTGATACTTATCTTTCTCTGACTGGCTTATTTTGCTTAGCATAATACTCTCCAGGTCCATCCATGCTATTGCAAATAGAGTTCATTCTTTTTCAGAGCAGTGTAGTATTCCGTTCTGTAAATGTAACATTTAGAATGTTTGCAAATCTTAGCTATTGTAAATTGCACTAGCAACACTATTAATAATAGCTAATGCCCTAACCGGTTTGGCTCAGTGGATAGAGCGTCGGCCTTCGGACTGAAGGGTCCCAGGTTCGATTCCGGTCAAGGGCATGTACCTTGGTTGCAGGCACATCCCCAGTAGGGGGTGTGCAGGAGGCAGCTGATCAATGTTTCTCTCTCATCGATGTTTCTAACTCTCTATCCCTCTCC
>NW_005360899.1:214542-216669 GCF_000412655.1 Myotis brandtii
CCACGGGGGAGCAGCTGCTCAGCCAGAAGCCGGGCTCATGGCTGGCAAGTGCAGTGGCAGTGGCGGGAGCCCCTCCGCCACAGCACTAAGGAGCAGTGAGCCGAGCGGTAAGAAGCCAGGGGTCCCGGATTGGAAGCCGGCAGTTGGACATCCCCTGAGCAGTCCCAGACTGCAAGAGAGTGCAGGCCCGGCTGAGGGATCCCCCCGGCAACCCGAGTGCATGAATTTCATGCACCAGGCCTCTAGTATACTTATAAAGGAGAACTGATATACTCTGTGCATGTGTTTGTATTCTCAAAACTTCATTTTCTTAAATGAAGAAGCAGTTGAAAACAGACTAAAGATTTAAACTGACATTTCACCAAAGAAATTATATAGATTGTAAACAAATATATGAAAAGATGCTTATCATCAATACTCAGTAGGGAAAGTTAAATCCCAATGAGATATCACTACCTACATATTTTAATAAACATCTAATATTTTAAAAATTTACCAACCATAGTTGAGGATTTGTAACAACTGGGACCCTCAGCTCCAGTTTCACACCTCCTGGGAATTTAAAATGATGCAATCACATTGGAAAACACTTTGGAAGTTCCTCAAATGGTTAAACATACAGTTACAATGAGTCAACAACCTAAAAATAAATGAAAGCATATGTCCACATCAAGATGTATACATGAACTTTATAGCAACTATATTTGTAAGTAAAAAACTAGAAACAACAGAAGTGTTCATCAATATGGAAATGGGTGAACACATTGTGGCACACCGATGCCAAGAAATGGTGCTCAGCAATAAAAACAAAATGAACTACTGATATATGCACAACTTATATGAATCTAAAAAAATTCAGTGACAGAAAGAACCAGGCTAAAAAATAGCTACTTATTATTTCATTTACATAAAATTCTTAAAAATGAAAGGTAATCTGTAGAAACAGAAAGAAGAGCAATGGTTGCCTGTGGATAGGGAGAGGACATTTGAGGATCATAGATATGCTCATTATCTTGAATACAGTGATGGCATCATGATATACATATATCAAAACATCACATTTTGGCCCTAACCGGTTTGGCTCAGTGGCTAGAGCGTCGGCCTGTGGACTGAAAGGTACCAGGTTCAATTCCAGTCAAGGGCATGTACCTTGGTTGCGGGCACATCCTCAGTAGGAGGTGTGCAGGAGGCAGCTGATCGATGTTTCTCTCTCTCATCGATGTTTCTAACTCTCTATCTCTCTCCTTTCCTCTCTGTAAAAAAATCAATAAAATATATTTTTTTAAAAATCACATTTTGTACATTAAATACGGGATGTTTGCATGTCAATCATACCACAATAAAGCTGTTTAAAAATATAACATTTCCCTACTGTTTTAATCCTCACCTGAGTATATGTTTACTAATTTTCAGAGAGAAAGGAAGGGAGGGAGAAAGAGAGAGAGCATGAGAGAGAGAGAGAGAGAGAGAGAGAGAGAGAGAGATCCTTTGGTTGCCTTCTGTGCTCACCCCAACCAGGGATCAAACCTGCAACCTAGTTATGTGCCCTGACCAGGAATTGAATCTGCAACCTTTTTGGTGTATGGGATGATGCTCCAACCAACTGAGTCACCCAGCCAGGGCAACATTATCCTACTTATTAAAAGCTATATATTTTCACAATTGAAAAAAACAGAGAAGCAAGGCCAAAAAAAATGATTATAGTTCCAATCACTTGGAGACAAGTATTATTACTTTGGCACACATTACTACAGATTTTTCTGTACAGATTTCTATATAGTTTTGTATATAATACATATCACTTATCATCTGCTTTTTTTAATTTACTGATGTTTTGGAGACTATTCCACATTAATAAAATTCAACAACACCTCTCCAAAAGGAAGAATGGAAGAAAGGGAGGAAAGATAAATAAAAGAGAGAGAAGGAGGGAGGAGGGTGAACAAATAACTGATACATACAACATTGATGAACTTTAAAATAATTATGTGGAGTGAAAGAAGCCAGAGCCTGCCATAAAAAATATGTACTATATAACTTCAAACTCTAGAAAAATAGAGACTAACCTAGAGTAACAGAAAGAATATTAGAAGGAAACCAAGATGGCGGCATAGGTAAACACCGGAA
>NW_005360900.1:0-1228 GCF_000412655.1 Myotis brandtii
GTTTCCATATGTGTCTTGGCCTTCTGTATGTCCTCTTCTGTATGTCCTTTGCCCATTTTTAATTGGATTGTTTATCTTCCTGTTGTTAAGTTGTATGAGTTCCCTATAAATGTTGGAGATTAAATCATTATCGGATGTAACATTGGCAAATGTGTTCTCCCATGCAGTGGGCTTTCTTGTTGTTTTGTTGATGGTTTCTTTTGCTGTGCAGAAGCTTTTTATTTTGACGTAGTCCAATTTGTTTATTTTCTTTTTCGTTTCCATTGCCCTAGGAACTGTATAGGTAAAGATATTGTTATAACAAATGTCTACTATTTTGCTGCCTATGGCTTCTTCTAAGATTTTTATGGTTTCCCGTCTTACATTTAAGTCCTTTATCCATTTTGAGTTTATTTTTGTTGCTACAGTCTTTCTTGAAAGGCACTCGAGGAAGTTGGTGCCAATTCAAGGGATATCAGAGATACAAAGGGAGAGACTGAGTTGTGTGGCTCCTGGGTGAGGGCCATTTTCCCCCAAATGCCCAACCAGAGAATTGCTAGACCTACCTTCCCAACTCCCTGTGGCTCCACCCTGCCAACAAGATGCAAGAAGCTTAGGTCCACTGCACTCTTTCATGGAAGGCTCTTGAAAAGGTCTAGGCAGACTCAGGGATAAAGAGATACTCAGGGAGAAACCAAGTAATGTGACACTGGGCAAGGGCCATTTTCTCCCCTCATCATTCCTGGGCAGACCCCTCCTTCCACATAGCCAATTTTTAATATGTGTTAGCCTGATGAGCTCTACTGGCCTCACCCTGACAACTCCCTGAGACCCTACCTTACCACAAAGGTTTGCAAGCCCCAGGCAATGGTGGCTGACCCTGAGACTTTTGCTGAGTGTTTGTTGACCCAGTACTGATGCCCAGGTTAAATTTGTATCAAAATGTTGAACACCACTCACCTCCTAACTGGTTACTCAAAATATGCCTCACACAACTTATGTATCATCAGAGGCTCTATCAGTGGCTGAGCCTAACAAGCAGCCAGCAGCTGGACTTGGATCTCATGGTGCCTTGGGCCTTTTGCTGAGCTGGCCCAGGCTCAGAATTGGTAGAAGCCAGCCTTGTACTCAGCTTGGATCCTTTCACACACACACACCCAGGCCCAGCAGAGGCAACCACCAACTGTGAATTGCTTTTTTTAAAAAAATTTATTTATTGTTTTATTGCTTAAAGTATTATAAAGAGTAT
>NW_005360901.1:0-484 GCF_000412655.1 Myotis brandtii
GAAAATGTCTCCTTGTAAAAAAGTTCAATGCTTCAAAAAAAAAGAACTCATTGAACTATACACTTAAAATGGGTGAATTGCATCATACACAAATTATCTATAATAATAAAAGCTTAATATGCTAATTAGACCAGATGTCATTCTGGACATCATTCCAGATGTCCTTCCAAATGAAGCTGGGCTGGAGTGAATCCCGGGTCCCAGGTGTTTGCCAGTGGCTGGAGCGAAGCCCAGGTCCCAAGTGACAGAGGGAAGTCGGTGCCAGCAGCCAGGGGAAGAAAGGCCTACTTTTGCATGAATTTCGTGCATTGGGCTTCTAGTCCTATGTAATAAAAGGCTAATATGCAAATTGACCAAATGGTTGAATGAACAGTTGCTATGACATGCACTGACCACCAGGGAGCAGACACTCAACACAGGAGTTGCCCCTGGTGGTCAGTGAACTCCCACAGGGGGAGCGATGCTCAGCCAGAAGCCCTGAGCC
>NW_005360902.1:0-877 GCF_000412655.1 Myotis brandtii
GGCTCGCACTCAGACACCGGGAGTCCCTGCAGCTCCCGGAGGCCAAGCCATCAGCCTCAGGGTGCAGAGCTGCTGTCTTGCTTTGCCCGTTGTAGTCTGTGTTAGTCATTCACGCGAGAAAACTGCCCCCTCCTGGCTCCGTCCTGCGTCTGACGTCCACTGGTTACAAATAAGCTGGTAAACGCGAATGTGGGTGTTTTCCACGGGGAATGGCAGGCAGGGTGTCTCCACAGCCGTGTGATCTCAGAGCGCCAAGTCTCTGGGGTGGCCCTGGGCAGCTGTGTTCGGGCCAGGGGGTGTCATCAGTGACCCCATTGCTTCAGGCTCTTTTGGGGATCAGACCCTGGTTCGCTGTGTGTGGGTGTCATGGAGGGGTCTCGGGCCTTCTCGCTGAAGGATGGTGTGCAGGGGGGCTCCCATCCTTCGCTGAGGCTGCCCCCCTCTAAGAAAAGGGACATTGTCCGCTCTGGTGACCCTGCCTGTCGTTGCAACCAAAGCAGCGAGTTCTCTTCTTGAAACCCAGAAAAATCAGCCCTTGTTTCCTAAGTCAGAAGGAACAGGATCCCGGCGGGGAGTTCACGGGAGACCTTTCCAAGTATCTGTGCGTCCTTGGCAGCAGCACAGGGCGCTGGGGCTGACACCCTCTTCCTCGGGCTGGAGGGCAGCTCGGTGGGGGCAGGGAACAGTCACAGAGAGGAATGAAGTTCTGACTCCCATGATTTAAACCCCACGACAGCTCTCGTGGATGGAAGGTGCCTTGGGGCAGCGGTTCTCAACCTGTGGGTCGCGACCCCTTTGGGGGTCGAGCGACCCTTTCGCAGGGGTCGCCCAAGACCACCGGAAAACACATATATACTTACATAGTTTTTGTGATGAA
>NW_005360903.1:0-268 GCF_000412655.1 Myotis brandtii
CACCTCTGAGGTCACCGCCTCTTGGATGCCTCGTGCGGCGATGGTGCGCAGGCAGGAGGGGCCCAGAGGAGCAGCTCTGAGCATTTATCCCGTCAGTCAGCCCGCGTTCCCGAGAACAGTACACGCCACACACTGTGCTCCACGCTGAGCGCCATATGCGACTCAAATTGCAGTGCTTGCCTCCGAGAAGCTCAGTCAAGGGGGGAAGACAAGCGTGGGAGCAGTAGCGATGCCTCATCGGTGTTGTGAGCCAGGGGTGCTCCGCGCC
>NW_005360903.1:577-2315 GCF_000412655.1 Myotis brandtii
GGGTGGGGGGGTGGGGCATGGAGAAGGAGAAGGGGCACCCACACTGAACCACACTGTGCTGGATGCCCAGGCCCACAGCGACAGCCCAGGTGACAGGTGGGGGCGGAGGACCCCGTGGCCCAGCAGCGCCTGCTCAGCGTGGCCCTCACCTGTACTGCGTGACGGCCGGGTTGGCCTTGGCAGAGCAGTGGAAGGTGACGACATTGTCTTCCAGCACCGGCTGTGGCTCCACCGACAGGTTGACCAGCGGGGGGTCTGCAGGAAGAAGAGAGTCCCTTGTAGACCGGGTAGCTGTGTCCATGGTTTTGGGGAAGAATGAGGCAGGAAGACCCCCTCGGTGACCTGGAGGGTACAGGCCAGAGTTCCCGCCTCCACGATCCTGGGGACCCTCAGAACAGCCACCACTCCAGGGGTCCCCAGAAAGCTGGGGGCTTCAGCAGGGGCGCCCCACTCCCTGGAGGTGCCTGCTTCAGGCAGTCCTGGGGGGGGGGGACAGTGAGGCTCCCTCTGTAGGTCCAAAGCTGGTGTTTCAATGAGCAGCCAGCTAGGAAGTACGGCTGCCCGGCCCCAGGGTCGTGCCGCCCACCGTCCAGCTTTCGGAGAGAACAAAAGGCTTCAGAAAGGAGAAGGGAGGAGGGGGTGCCATGGCATGAGGGGGAGTGTGGACACTGAGACCATTGAAATCCAAACGGTCTGTCTTTGAAATGCCCCGTCATATCTCTGTGCAGAGGCTCCGGTGCGTCCGTTCACTGGAAGGTGGCATTCGCACCCTTTCATCAGCCTAATCATCTCCCCGGCGTTCTGACGGGCGCCCCCAGCCCCCGGCTCCCCAGGCTGGGCTGGGCTCCCTCCTTCAACGTGATGAGAAGCTCACAGAGCTAAGTGGGGGGAGGTAGCGGAGAGGGGGAACTGAGAGAGGGAGAGAGACAAGGAGGAGAGGGGGGCGGAGATCGAGAAGTGCAGAGGAAGAATCAGAAAAAGAAGCAGAGAGCTTCGAGTCGAAAGCGTAGTTCAAATGGTCACAAAGATGAGTGTGTGGTAAGGAGTAGCCATGAGAGCTCGCCTCCCAGGAGAGCTACGACCCTTAGGACTCGCAGCTGCTCCCGGCTACTGCCCATCAGTTGAGTGCCGGCCCACGCAGCCCAGGACCGCCAGCTCCCAGGCCAGGCTACGCAGGAGACCCAGCCCTCTATCCAGGCAGGGCTGGCCGGCTCAGCTGGGCCCCCTGAGGCCGGCGGTGCCACCCAGGGACATGGAGACCCAAGGAGGAGCTTGCATCTCATGGGGGTTGCGGAAGCATGCTCTGCGGTATAGGCATTGGAGAGCTGCCCTCTGGGTCTGAATGTGTGGCTGGCTCCCGTCTGTCCCCCATTCCGACATCAATATTAGGAGGCGAGCGGAGCACCTCCATCCAACTCTTGCGGAGGAGGTGACGGCATGACAGAGTCTAGAAACCCAACACAGAAATCGGGGGGCCGTTCCGGGAGGCCCACCCCACCTTTGTCAAATGATGGCTCTCGGGGAGCAGGGGCATGGAGCACATAACTATGGGGACCTTTCTTGCTGCGTGGGCCCCTCATTCATCCCCCATCTGCCATTCTCAGCTCATCGTTGGAACAGTCTCCCACAGCTTCCCTACCTCTTTGCAACACCCTCAATGCCTGCCTTTCCTGCAGGACCTCGAAGAATGGGCCCCAGGTGGCATTGCATCTCCCCTGTGGCTGCACCACCACCCTGG
>NW_005360904.1:0-1218 GCF_000412655.1 Myotis brandtii
CAGACATCCAGAAGAGGTGGCAGGGAGTGAGGAGGAGGAGCCCGGGCCGAGGAGGCGATGATCACAGCCCAGGATCCTGCCCATCGGCCTGGGGTTCGCAGCAGGAGCAGCTGCTCATCCTGGTCAGCTGAGCGGCGCTCCCACTGTGGTAGCACAGTGACCATCAGGGGGCAGCTCCTGTGTTGAGTATCTTCCCCCTGGTGGTCAGTGCGCATCATAGCGACTGGTCGACAGGTAGTTCTGGTACTTTTGCTGTTCAGTTGCTGGGCTTTTATTATATAGGATAGTATGTAAATGTTATGGGTCTGTCCTAATAAAAATATCACATCTTAGAAAACAGGAGAAAATAGACAAGAGAATGACGAAAGTCCAATATATATTGATTGTAATATAAAAAACAGTTTGAAGTAAAGGGAGAAGCCTGAATAAGGGAGGAAATGGGAATTAAGGATGTTATATTAAGTGCTTACCAGAACATCACTAAATATATAAAGTAAAACAAAACCAAAACATATGTTTAAAAAGCAGAAGACATTTTAAACATTTAATGAAAATTGACTATTAACCAAGAAAGACACATTTTAATTTAACTAATTAACAGATTTAACTCATTTAAAGAAAAAGAAATTTCAGATTGTTTAATAAAACAAAACCCAATTCATCACTTAAACAGGAGACATACTTAAAAATAATTTTAAAGGCTAAAAATAAAGGTAGGAGGAAATACCTAACACAATTCAATTCCTGTTAGTAAAAGTTCTTAGCCTTAATTCAGCACATCTACTAAAGGAATTGCTGAAATATAAATAAAGAATGTTAAGGATAGTTAAGGGGTAAAAATAAAGAAAGCAGAAGCAAGGAAATAATTATAAAAGAATAAATTAATGAGTTACTGTAAGAGACAGTAGGAGCTCTGCTCAGCACTGCTGTGCTGAGTTGCCCTGAGTTCATATATTCTTCTAAATTCTCCAATTTGACTACACCAACCACAGGGCAGGCTCCTTCTCGAACCCTGCCTACTGTACTAAGTGTTGGGTCTGAGCTCCTCTGCCTGGGCCTGGACCTCCTATGACACCTGGTCTTAGCTGGAGAAGCCATGAGAAGTTGGGGTATAGAAGAATGAGTCTTTATTGCAGAAGCCAGGGGCCATATAGCCATCAGACAAAACAGTCCTTTACAGAAATTCCATATAGGCAGCCGCATACCAGCTGGTAAATA
>NW_005360905.1:0-547 GCF_000412655.1 Myotis brandtii
GACCTGCAGGAGCTGGCGGGACGCGTCGAGCCCGTAGAGGAGCCGGTCGCTCAGGAACAGGATGGCTGCCGCCGTGGCACCGTCCCCGTCGAGGATGGCGGCCTTCAAGGACACCTGGAGGTCATGCAGGGACACAGTGAGCCCGAGAGATGTGGCACCTGCCCGCAGAGAAGAAGGCAGCCAGGGAACAAGCCGGCCGGCACGTGGGGGAAGGACCTGGCGGTCGTCTCTCTCGGGAAGGAGCCGCCCGAGGCAGCGGGGTCCCAGAGCGTCGGCCCGGGGACTGAAGGGTCCCGGGTTCAATTCCAGTCAAGGGCACGTACCTGGTTTGCAGGCTCAATCTCTCACCCCGGTGGTCGGGGCGTGTGCAGGAGGCAACCAATAGATGTGTCCCTCTCACATCCATGTTTCTCTCTCTGTCTCTCACCCTCCCTTCTGTTTTCTCTAAAAATCAATGGGAAAATATCCTTGGGTGAGGATTAACAAAAGGAAGGAAGGGAGGAAGGAAGGAAGAAAAGAAGGGAGAGAGAGAGAGAGAGAGAGAGAG
>NW_005360906.1:0-6438 GCF_000412655.1 Myotis brandtii
ATAAGCAACTGGAGAACTGTTGTTCAATATGATTATGGCAACTTACATTCCCACCAGCAATCTATGAGCTTTTCATTTTGTCTCTTTTCTCTTTTAGTCGTACTTAGCACGCTCCCTGGTGTTCAGTGCATGTGATAGCGACTGGTTCTGTTCGGTTGTTCTGTCATTCGGTCTATTAGGGTTTTATATATAGAGATATGCATAACACATGGACCCATTCAATAGTGGGGGGCTGTGGGGTGGAGGGAGTCAAAGGGGAAAAAAGGGGACATCTGTGATACTTTGATCAATAAAGGTTGTTGTCATTTTTTTAAATGGAGCCCATTTGCCTATCTTTTGCTTGAAACCATTGGAATGTTAAAACTGGGCAAATTAACCTTTGGACGGGGCCTAGGGTAACCTTGTGTGCCAAAGAACTGGTTACAACTGTAACAAGAGCCCTGGCTGGTGATACTCTGTGGTGAAAGCGTGTCGGCCTGTGCACCAAAGTCTCCAGGATGTGATTCCAGGTAAAGGGCAGGTACCTGGGTTCTGGGTTCGCTCCCTGCCCGGTTGGAGTGCGTGTGGGAGGTAACCAGTGAATGTGTTCTCTCAAATTGATGTCTCTTTCTCTCTCACCCTAGCTCTACCTCTTTCTCCCCTGCCCTCCCTCCCTTCCAATTTCTCAGAAAAGCAAAGGAAAAAATATTCTCAGCTGAGGATTAAACAAAAAACACATAAGAAAGCAGGTATTATGACTACTGGGCTGAAAAGTGAAAACATCATTAAGCATAAACATCACTATGTTTTGTTATCCGCACCAATAGAAATGCCGCCTTTCTCTGGATGTAAGTGTTCCCCGGCCCTTCTCAGAAATACCCTCTCCCCTTGCCTCCTAATTGGAACACTGTTTGGCTGAATCAGAGCTCTCCTGGATAGCTATTCTTTTGACCTCAAATAAATGCTAATTTGCTTCTCACTTTGAAAGGCCTTTTATGTGTAGGTTAACACAGGAAATAGTTTCAGCTTTGCAGGCCACGTGATCCTTCTCGACCACTGGCCTCTGGTGTTTTGGCGGGAAAGCTGCCCTAACCAGGATGTGGACCAATCTGCTTCAACACAACTTACTGGCCGGCTGCATTCAGGCCAGAGGCCATAGTTTATGGATCCCTGAGTTCAGTCAGTCAGCAGTTCTTTTTTAAAAATAAGGAAAACATATATGTTTATATTTCTCTTTTTTAAAAAGACATTTACTAACAATATTTCAGCCCTGGCTGGTGTCGTTCAGTTGCTTGGGCATCGTCCCATGCACTGAAAGGTCTCCAATTTGATTCCCAGTCAGGGCACATCCCTAATCGGGATACATGAGAGGGGCAGCCAATCAATGTTTCTCTCTCTCCCTCTCCCTTCCTCTCTCTAAAATTAATGAAAACATATTTTTTTAAACCACAATACTTTAGAAGGCTGAATTTAACTCCCCAACCACCCTGGCACATACATTAAGGCAAAGGCTCCTGGAGAGGCATGTCCACCTGGCAGTGTGCTGGGGACTCAAGGTGAATACACGCCATGCCTCTTGGGCCAATAGAAGGGCTTCTCCTTCGTATTCACTGAGCTGTCCTGCATCCCAAAGGAGACTCTCAGACATGTTGATGAATAAGTCTGTTCTCACCACACCTGGCATCATTTTTTTTCTTATCTTCACCCGAGGGTATGCTTATTGATTTGAGAGAGAGAGAGAGAGAGAAAGAGAGAGAGAGAGAGAGAGAGAGAGAGAGAGAGAGAGAGAAACATCAATTGGTTTCCTTCCTTATCTGCCCCAACTGGGGAGCAAACCCACAATCTAGGCATATGCCCTGACTGGAAATCAAACCCGAAACATTTTAGTATACAGGACAATGCTCCAGCCAATTGAGCCACAACAGCCAGGGCCACACCTGGGATAATTTTAATAGCTGTGTTCACTTCACTCTATTTGTACACACGGTCAAACTTCCAGGCCAGGATAAAATTCCCATATTCCCATTATCCATCACCATGGGACCTGCCTTGTTGATGGCCATTTGAAGTTCAACCATGCCCCCAAACTCAGCTCACTGGGACGTGAGTCATTGGGATGACCTCGATGGGGAATCACTTGTACCCCTGATCCTCAAGGTTCTTTGAATCTCTCCTGAAACTGGCATCACGATAAAGCACTGGTATAGCCCGCCACGATCTTCTCCTGGGTCAGGCAGCCTCCACCGCCTTTGATGAGATTGAGATCAGCATCTGCTTCATCAGCACCATCGAGGGCAAGGGCGAGGGCGATCTCTGGGTGTCGGTCCAGGTCACTGAGAGTTAAGCCAGACTGCAGGATGAGTGCCCTCACGAGACTCCTGGAGAGCTATAACTAGATGAGGCGGCAGCCTAAAGCCAGGTGAAAGGCAAAGTAGACTCCACCAGGACTAATCTGGCCCCTTACAAGAATCCAGTGGATCATCTCACTGCACACCTTGTGGCTCCACTTCTCCCTTTGAGGGCTGATCCCTGGTTCTGCATGTACCTGAACTTTACCACGCTCTTTCCTATGCTCAGAGAGATGGAACAAATCCTAATCCTGAGGCTTTCCAAAACACAGCCATTCAAGGGGTGTTTTGTTGTCCCTTCTTGGACAATTACATTCATTATCTGGGACATGGTCAGAGGCATGGCCACCAACAGGAAGAAAGTCATGAGATGACCCAAACAAAACATTAAGGCACCACTTCTCTGGACAAAGAGCGAGAATAAAATACAAGGAGCTCCCAAACCCAAACTAGGTAAAGAGAAGACGTGGAAAGGCAGAGCCTCCCAGAAATTGAATCTTGCATCACCACAAAACAACCTAGCGATCACTTGAGATACAACAGTGCAAACCAAACAGCAGCAGCCCTGGGGGCCTGTGACCTGCTCTGCCCCCATCAGCTCACCATCCTCACGAAGGAATTTCACTCACTGTCCACCCCAGTCCAGCCTCTGGGCCAGGTGACCCTCCTCCTTGCATTGCTTAAAGGGCCACTTGCTCCTGGTAGGCAGTGCAGACTGCCCTTCCTCCTACCTGCCCTGCCCTGCTTGGGGAGGTGCCTCTCCACCATGGCCACAAGTGCTTACTCATCACCCAGCACTGAAATGAACTGTCCCTGACTGGCCTGGGGCACTTGCAGGCAAGAGGTGTGATTACTCTCTGTTACCAGAGACCTGGCACATGACAGGAATTCAGTAAGCAGTAATCAAACTGTGAGCCCCATGCGCTTTGGCTTACCTTCCCACCCTGGTTGCTAATGAATGAAAGCCTTCAACACCTGCTGAGCTGAGGCCTCTGTGTTCAGGGACTCATGTCAGATGTAAAGATCTCAAGAGAGTGTTTGCTGACCCCATTCCCACCCCACAGGCTGGGCTATGTGCCATGGACCCTGAATTTTCCTCCATCATGGCACTTAGCAAGCGAGAATTGTTGAAGGAATAAATGTATGAATGGCCTGGCTGGCGTGGCTCAGTGGCTGAGCATCGACCTATGAACCTGGAGGTCACAGTTTGATTCCAGGTTAGGGAGCATGCCTGGGTTGCGGGCTCCATCCCCAGTGTGTTGTGTGCAGGAGGCGCCAATTAATGATTCTTTATAATCATTGATCTTTCTATCTCTCTCTCCCTCTTCCTCTCTGAAATCAATAAAAATATATTTAAAAAACAAATGAATGAATGACTGGGCACCTTGTGTGTAACAGGCACTGGGCATAGCACTGGGGCTATGAAAAGCAACACAGACCCTGCCCTCAAGGAGCTCACAAATTAGCCTGGGGGATTAGGCACCGAAACAACTTTATTTAACACAATTGTTACCAGCTCTTCTGAGGAAGGACTGACTTGTCCCAACCCCAAACCTAGGAACACCCACATTCTGCTAAAAGGGTCAGGAATGGGGGACTGTGTCCTTGATGACCCTTCATTGGACAAGTAAACCAGCATGATGACCCTCTCCCTCTGGACTTCACAATCAGTCAATACATTTCCTTATAGTTTAAGCCCCAAAGCATTCCTTACTGACACAGAAAAACCCAATGAGCATCAGCTATTTCCAACCTTGCCTGCCTCCTCTATTTGCAGCTCCTCCTACCCACCTCATGATGCCTAGGTGATGACCCCATCTTCTACACCAAAGAGGCCCCAGGGCCACCAGAGGGGCACTCCTCAATGGCAGTGGCAGATCTGGGAGGACGGGAACCATGTAGATAGATCATTTTTCCGAGTGCCCAGCCCTGCTTGCTTTTGGTCAGGATTCCCTAGAGCAGCGTTGGCCACCCGGTGGTCCTCAGACCACTGGTGGTCTGGGAGGTCCGAAAGGTTGGCAACCAGTGCCCTAGAAGCTCTGCCCAGGAGCTTACACACCAGCAGATTTCTGGTCACAGTCAGGGCTATGGGAGCTGTGCCAAAGTTAGGCTCAGGTTGCTATCCAATGGGGCAATGCTATTCCACATCTTCTGGGATTGTGGTGAGGATTTGTGGACAAAGCCCGGAAAGCGATGCCTGGACAGCACCTGGCATACAGGGTGCCGATCAATGGAAACGGATTAGCGAGCTGATGGGTACTGGGTCCTTCCATGTTGCTCCCTCACCCTCAGGATGCCCTTCCTCCAATGCCCTCAGAACTGGGAGAGGCTGCAGCCTGGAAGGTTTGGGGGGCTGACTCCCTGAGGAGGTCCTGCAGGAAACTTAGATGGCGACTCCAGCTGGATCTCAGGGAAGGTGGTGATCACTGAATTGATTCCATATGGCTACGGAGAGAGCGATCAGGAGTGAGGGGGAGACAGACAGCGACCAAAATGGTAGCAGTTTGTTGCCCACAATACCCCACTGCAGCCCCATGTGGGCCCTGTGCTGCTGGGCCATGTGATGCCCTTACAAAGGGTGCATGGACGCCCATCTATTTGGACAAGGCATTGAGGTTCATGCCAAATATGTTTTTAGATATATTTATTGCATTCCATACAAGTCCTCTTTGCTTCAGAAATGTGAAGGTCTTAACCGCTGTGCAGCCAGAGGGTTTAGGCTAGATCTGGTGCTATTGAGATAGAGGCTGGATGTGCTGAGCGCCTCCTACGTCGCTGCGTTTGCATGTGCTTGCTCATGCACACATGTACACGTATACTTGGAAGGATTAGAGGAGCAAAGTATTACCTGTGTCGTCCTGATGAAATGCTGATGACAGCAAACTTGCAGTTGCCTCTAGAGGAATAACTGTCCATGTCGGATGGGCATTATGTGTGGAGTTTAGAGAGGATTGCTCTTGGGAAGCAGCTCAAAGTCATGAGGACAGCAGGGCTGTGCCACACGGGCCCCACAGTCATTAGGCTGGGTCCCCAGGCTCCGTGACTTCAGGGACTTCATCACAGTCCTCCTACCTGCATCAGGAAAAGGGGCCAAGTATAAGCACTTTTTAATTATTGTTTAAAGTATTACATATGTCTCCTTTATCCTCCCTTCACTCCCCCCCCCCCTCCCCCCCCCCCAGGGCAAGAAACAACAATTGTTGAATAACTTAATTTTTCTCTGTTTACAAATGTAATTGATAGCCACTGTCAAAATTAGAAAAAAAATGGGCAAATTTGGAAAAGAAAATAATTACCCATCATCTCCCTACTAAAGATAACCACAATGAAAATGTTGGTGTACTTCAGGATGGAATGAGGTCATTCATGTTTAGTATTTAGAACAGTGACTGGAACATGGTAATCACTCAATGCATGTTATTGCTTTTTAAAAAACATCTCATCTAAAAGTTGTTCTTATTAGTTTTAGAGGAGAAAAAGTGAGAGAGAAACCTTGATGTGAGAGAGAAACATAAGTCTGTTGCCTTCTGACTGGACTGACCGGGAATCAAACCAACTACCTAGGACAGTGGTCAGCAAACTGCGGCTCTCGAGCCACATGCGGCTCTTTGGCCCCTTGAGTGTGGCTCTCCCACAAAATACCGACTTCTGTGCATGGGCCACGAGGTTTCAATCGCACTGTAGGTGTGCGCCTGCATGTGGTATTTTGTGGAAGAGCCACACTCAAAGGGCCAAAGAGCCGCATGTGGCTCGAGAGCCGCAGTTTGCTGACCACTGTCCTAGGTAGTTGGTTTGATTCCCGGTCAGTCCAGTCAGAAGGCAACAGACTTATGTTTCTCTCTCACATCAAGGTTTCTCTCTCACTTTTTCTCCTCTAAAACTAATAAGAACAACTTTTAGATGAGATGTTTTTTAAAAAGCAATAACATGCATTGAGTGATTACCATGTTCCAGTCACTGTTCTAAATACTAAACATGAATGACCTCATTCCATCCTGAAGTACACCAACATTTTCATTGTGGCTATCTTTAGTAGGGAGATGATGGGTAATTATTTTCTTTTCCAAATTTGCCCATTTTTTTTCTAATTTTGACAGTGGCTATCAATTAC
>NW_005360906.1:9220-9818 GCF_000412655.1 Myotis brandtii
ATGGCGGGCAGTGGAGATGGCGGGGGAGGCGGCCTGAGGGACCAGGAAGGAGGGACCATACGTGAGGGACTAAGACGGGGACAGTGGCCTGAGCGGAAGCAGCAAAGTCTGAATGGGATGGTGCCTTAACTGACTCCTCTAGCATCCTCCTGGTGCCCTTCAGGTCACCCTTGGAGGCACAGATAGCCTATTTTTTCCTGACCCTTGGTTCCCAATCTGATCCTGCAGCAGGTCACCAGGAGGTCACGGTATCTGGAAGACTTATTGTTATGTTAGTTCTAAAGAGGGTCATGGTGGGGACTGGAGGTGGGGCGGGCAGGTGGCTAGGGTGGGTCTCCCGAGGGTCTTTATAATATTGAATTGGAGATCCCGCCCCCCAAAAAAAGATCCAGCCCTGGCCAGTGAAGCTCAGTGGTTATCGCCTGGCGGGCACACTGGAGGGTGGAAGGTTCTATCCCCTGTTAAGGGCACCTACCTGGGTTGCAGGTTCAATACCTGCCCCCCCCCCCACATCAGTTTGTGGTCAGTGTGTGAGGGAAGCAACTGATGCATGTGTTTCTCCTCTCACATTTATGTTTCTCTCTCTCTCTCTCTCTCT
>NW_005360907.1:0-824 GCF_000412655.1 Myotis brandtii
CCAGAGCAGAAGCCCTTCTAGGTCTGTTAGCCTAACCATTCTTTTCTGGCTGTGGCATTTAGTTGTTATTTTTTTTATTCCTCTGTAAATAATGATTTTGCCTCGAAGTATATTAGAAAAATAAAATACTTTGAAATGCTCTATGCAGCTCTTGACACTCAAAGAGCACTCCAATATGGTAAATGTTATATAATGTAACTTCCAGAACTAATCTTAGCGTGAATGAAGATCCTTAAGTCTTACTTTGAGGGGTGAGAGGAATGGAACCCTCATTCTCTGGCCTTTAATGTTTCTTCTCCACCAAAAATGCTGGATTTGTCCAATTTATGCCTAGAAACTAAAGCAATTTGCCAAGGTCTGTATAAGAGTATTACAAAACAGTGGTTTTTAGTTCAGGGTTCACAAATGGGCTTCAGCCAGCCCAGTGACTCTCAATACATACCCAACGTGTACGTGTGTATATCTGTATGCATTTTTCTATCCAATGATTACACAGCTTTGATGAGATGCTCAAAGGAATCGGTGACTTAAAATGAAATGAAGAGCTCCTGCCATTGAATAACCTTAGGATAAGTTCTGCTTTTCCCTAAAAACCAGTGGGGAGAATATTCTTCCATGAATTAAAGTGTCTGGGAAGATCTTTGCACGTAGGGTAAACATCATACTTCATAAAACCAAAGAATTAATGATTTAAACAACAATACCAGCGACCTGAGAAAGTAGATGAATATCTCATACCCAGAGGCACAAAGTAGCAACATGCCCTATGAGACAAACAAGTGTCAGGGATTAAAACATGACACCTGCTAGCTTCAACACCTGGG
>NW_005360908.1:0-2576 GCF_000412655.1 Myotis brandtii
AAAATCATTGATCAGCTGCCTCCTGCATGCCCCACACGTAGGATCAAGCCTGCAACCCAGGCATGTGCTCTGACCGGGAATCGAACCATGACCTCCTGGTTCATAGGTTGATGCTCAACCACTGAGCCATGCCAGCCGGGCTGGGGTCTCCCTTTAGGTCTCCTCTCTAACTCCCTCCCTCCGAACCCCCTCCCATAAGTTCTGCTATTCTCTCAATACATTGCTTGAGCCCAAAGGGGTTTTCTAGGAGGGTCTCACACTTTTTTTAAACCTCAATAAGTATAGTTAAAACAACAAAATCAAACTTTATTACTTGAAATTGTAAAGACTCCATTCCCAAGTCTAGGAAGTACATGATGATATCTATAGCCTTCAATTTCCTTGGATATAAAAATGAGGATAAACAGAAATATCCCCTTGGGTTGTAATAAGGATTTAGTGAATTTATACTTTTAATGTGCCATACACAACATAGTAGGTACTTACTAAACATTAACTTGTACCATTATAATGATCATATTAATCATACACTGCACTTGACAGAAACAAACTTCTTTTAACTTTCTGTCACTCTCTTATCAGCACACCAGTTTGGCCTCTGGTTTATTCCTAATGAGATGCAATCAAAATCATAGGAATCAACAATCAAGACATCACCACCAGTGTCAACAACTTGGCTTTTGATTTTTCCTCTCCTTGTTCCAAGAACACTGATTAGTTAGCAGTGGGAGTCATATACGCATGGCTAAAGAATGCAGGACAAAAACATGCAGGTTTAAGAACTGGTACTTCGAAACAATCATAAAGCAAACGCTCAACTTAGAATATCTTTACCTGACAAAAGCACAGTGACTTGCTCTGCTTTATTCTTTTTCATGAAGTTCCACAGGGGCAGGGTGTGGCTCTGACCCACTGACCATGGCACATCTCCTAGTTCAAGAAAATGAAAATGTCAGGAGAAGATGAAAAGGAATTTTTCTTATAAGGGTTGATGCATGATCTCCTCTGTGAGAACTCTAAGGAATCCGAAGGCATGTACAGAATTTGTGAACGGTCACAGGGAGTTAACTCTGTTGAAGGTCAAGAGGAAGACCTTCAAACTACAGGCTTCTCCAAAGCTGTCCTTTCGTAGTTCTTCCAGTGCCTGCTTCATAAAGGCCAAGCACTCTGAACCCGGTCTCTGCCTCCTTCTCCAGCAAATCTTTAGATTCCAGAAAGCACACACACATAACCTCAGGTGCTCAGGATAAGACAAGCCTTCCCAGAGTCTGGGCCCTCTTGAGAGCTTGTTTTCCTCTCTTCCCTTCTACAGATCAATTCCTAGATACCCATTCTCAGCATGTCCTAACATACAGGTGCCTACCCGAACTGTAACTTCCTGTTATCTGTTGGCCTGGGTCCTTTTAATCTAACTTGGGTTATCAAGACAGTATGCATATATTAATAACAATAATAGTGTAGTTACTAATTATAAGTGGTTACAGCCAGGTGCTAAATGAAGCCCAGCACCCACAAAAATCAATGGTTTTAGACCTGGAATTCTACTGGAGTACCTCACCCTCATTGATGAGTATGAACAGAAACCATGGCTCAGAGGTAAATCTATCCACTGGTTGTGAATACCCAGTTGCCTTTGTCAGTTTCCAGATTAACTGGATGAAGGCTGATGTAGGGGCCCATTACCTTCAAAACATGGCTGTGCTGACTTCATTTATTAGACCCCTAAGGCTAACCTACCCCTTGAATAACACTCCGTTTAATGGGCAAAATGTGACCCAGAGAATCATATCTGACTTCTTTTCTTAATGCAATTATTTAACTATATGCATTTTGTGATAATTATGGTAATTTTAATGATCATGCCAAAGAGCCATAAAATGAAGCTGTGAATAATTTGCTTTATTTATTCTTTATATTATTTTTATTGACTTAAGAGAGGGAGAGGGACAGAGAGATAGAAACATCAGTGATGAGAGAGAATCACTGATTGGCTGCTTCCTGCACGCCCACACTGGGGATCGAGCCCACAATCCTGGCATGTGCCCTGACCGGGAATCGAACTGTGACATCCTGGTTCAGAGTTCAACACTCAACCACTGAGCTATGCCAGCCCCTGGCCGTGAATAATTTGCTTTAAAATCTAGCAGTAATATATGTTTTGAAAGTGAATTAGCATTTGTGAGTGAAAAGAAGACACTTTTTACTATAATAAGCCTACACATTAATAGCATGGTGAAAGCACCCTTCCCTCAAACTGGACCATGCTTTTGCAACATGGTGCTATTGAAAGTGCACAGGCTTTTCTATCAGGTAGACTGGGGTTTGAGTCCTGCCTCCTTTGCTGGTTAGCTGTGCCTTCAGGCAGGTCATTGTGTAACTTGTCTAGCTATCTGTACAATGAGCCTGTTGTAGGGATCCACTGAGGTGCTGCTATAAAGCGCCCAGCACAGTTCTGGCATAGCGGCAGCAGGTTCCTGCAGATGTTCGTTCTCCTGGTTTAAGAGGAAAGAAACTAACCAGGGATAACTAGCCTTTACAGAGCCCTTATTATGCTCACGAGAAAGCAAATGTTATTT
>NW_005360909.1:0-1035 GCF_000412655.1 Myotis brandtii
AGGAAACATGGACCTGTTGCCTTCAATAAATGCCAGAGAGGAGATCAATCCACAACCTAGGTCTGCGCCCTCACCAGGAACCCAAAATGCCCTTTGATTGAAGTGGGCGAATGAAAAGAAGCTGCAAGGGATTGAGCCGCCTGGCAGGGCAGCACCTGAAATCTTCACGTTTCCTTCAAGACCGAGAGTTAGTATGACTCAGCATTTGGGGGAGTGTTTGTTTTGCATGTTGCCTGTTGGTTGTATGTGTGAATTGGATGTCCCTTTGGGTGTTCCTGATGTGTTTATTGTGTTCTCTTTGTGTCTGTGTTCTATGTCCGTGTATGTCTGCTCTGGTGTGTGCGTGTGTGTTTGCATTGTGTGTGTGAGTCTGTGTGTGTGTGTGTGTGTGTGTGTGTGTTTTCTCCTCAAGGTGTTCCCTGTGTCTGCAGTGTGTGTCTGTGTGAGCCTGGCCATAAGCCCTGCACCTGAGTGCCCAGCTGTGGCTGGGGGTGTCCTGTACCAGCGTGTTTCTGTGCTTGTGGTGTCCGTATCTTTCCCTGTGAGTCTGTGCACCCCAGACACAGGGAGCTGCCTTGGCAGTCTCTGGAGGGGTCAGGAAGGGGCCCCTTCTGTCCTTGCTCTTGCAGCCTCTGCTGTCCCCCAAGGGGGCCCCTCTCAGGCCTCAGGGATGAATGAAGTGAAAAGTCAGTTCATAGAACCCCAGGCTGTGGGAAGGGGAGGAATTAGGGAAGATTCTTATGGCAGACTGCAGTTAGAGAGTGTGCATGGGGAACGTTTGTGAAGGACACAAGGCTTCGTGGAGGAGCTGGGGATCCAGGTCCCTTGGGAAGGAAGGAGTGGGTGAGTGCATGTGGGGGGAGCTGAGGGGGAAGACTTCTAGGCTCCTAACCCCCACTAGTAACGAGGAACTGGATGTCCCTGGAGAGGGGTGTCCCCTGCCCATGTGAAAGCGAGGTAGAACCCTCAGGGAGGAAGGTGCCACGGGCTCCATGGAACATCATTCTGGGACTTCTGGGCTCTGTTCATCTACTG
>NW_005360910.1:0-821 GCF_000412655.1 Myotis brandtii
GTAATATGCAAATTGACCCTAATGGTGGAACAACTGGAATGACCAGTCACTATGATGTGTTCTGACCACCAGGGGTCAGACGCTCAATATAGGAACTGCTCCCTGGTGGTCAGTGCGCTCCCACAGGGGGAGCTCCACTGGGCCACAAGCCAGGCTGATGGCTGCGAGTGCAGCGGTGGTGGTGGGAGCCTCTCCTGCCTCCATGGCAGCACTAAGAATATCCGACTGCATGGGGAGCAGGCCCAAGCTGTCAGTCAGACATCCCTTGATAGGTCCCGGGCTGCCAGAGGGATGTCTGACTTCCATCTTAGGCCTGATCCCCCGGGGAGCGGGCCTAAGCCGGAAGGTTCACATCCCCTGAGGGGTCCCAGACTGTGAGAGGGCACAGGCCGGGCTGAATTTTCATGCACTGGGTCTCTAGTATCTTGATAACCAGGCACATAATGACAAGTGCAAGCCAGAGACTTCCAATGTGACAACAACCCCAGAGAGGAAGTTAAGTAGTTTAAAGCTGCATTCAATATTTTCTACCATGAGGGTCCTATTTAATTGTGCTGGCTAAATAAGTGTGAACATTTTGGGGGTTGTTAAATAAATAAGCATTGTGATAGTTTAAATTACTGCTTATCATTCTAGCTACAGGGTCTTTATGATTAACAGCCTCAGTTATCCTAACTTATTGTAACTGGTACATAGTGGCAAAAAGACCCCATCATCAAATGTTCTCAAGCTGCACTTTTTCCTAGAGCACCATTAGGGATAACTGACCAAAAGGGTAAAGATATTAGAGGTGATCTGATTTTCAAAGGAGTCATTCTGTA
>NW_005360911.1:0-2753 GCF_000412655.1 Myotis brandtii
GTCATATCTACCCCTAGCATCAAGATTGTGGCCTCCAAATCCCACTTCCCACTAAAAGAAACCAGGACTTCTTGGAGAAATTGATTCCAGGCCTAGAGCCAAAGATATGTGAGATGAGCCTGGAACATATTGCCACTCTAGGGAGCAAAGATTATCAGGGTGATGTCAACAAGTCTCAAGAGCAAATTTGAAGGGACTCCTGGCCAAAAATGAGACATTTTGCACAATAAGGAAAATAATTGCAATCAATTGAAATACATCAAATATGTTTAAATCTCACCCTGGCTGGTCTGACTCAGTGAATAGAGTGTAGGCCTGTGGACCAAAGGGTCCTGGGTTCGGTTGCGGACAAGGGTACGTACCTTGTTGCAGTCTCCTCCCTGGCCCGGGCCCTCGTCAGGGCTGGTGCAGGAGGAAACCAATCAATGTGTTTCTTTCACATCCATGTTTCTCTCTGGCTTCCTCCTCTCTCTTCCACTCTCCCAAAAAACAATGAAAAAATATCCTTGGGTAAGGATTAACAAAAAACAAAACAAAACAAAATGCTTAAATCTCAAAGTTCATAATGATTCTTAAGAAAAAATAAAGCTGATTGCAATTGAACGGTATGAAACAACCAATTATTTTAAAAATTGTAAATAAAAAGAATAAATCAAGCTATATCCAGACTTTTCTATATATATCTGACCACTGGGTAACAAAACAGTTTATAAGGGACAGTATGTCTTTATAGAAGTATGCCAGCTAATCAATGAAGAAGAAATAATATAAGAATACCACTATTTTTCAATCCATAATGGATCAACAGCTAATATCACCGAAAAAAAAAAAGACAACCAGACATTGTGTACCTCCTGATAGAAGAATTTAGCAAAATATTTGTTGTCCCTCCATATTTAACCTGAATCTAATCAAGCCTTTGTTTATATTTAAAAATATTTTTAATATGTTTTCATTGACTTCAGAGAGAGGAAGGGTGAGGGAGAGCGGGACAGAAACATCAATAATGAGAGAATATCATCGATCAGCTGCCTCTTGCACACCCCCCACTGAGGAAGGAGCCCACAACCCCGGCATGTGCCCTGACCAGGAATCAAACTGTGACCTCCTGGTGCATGGGTTGACACTCAATCAGTGAGCCACACTGGCCAGGCTGATCAAGCCTTTGGATCAAACTACTAATTTACAGTAAATACAGAGAACAGAGAAACATGTTAGACAACTTCATGAAGACATAATTAGCAAAATCCAAAATATGGAAAAATGACCTCGTTTCTTCAATAAATAAATTGTAAGGGAAGAAAAACAAGAGATCAAAGTACAAACCGAAGTTCAAAAAAATCCAAGAAGCCCAGGCGGTATGATTCAGTGATGAGCATCAACCCATGCACCAAGTGGTCAAAGTTCAATTCCCAGTCAGGGCACATGCCTGGGTTGTGGTCCCAGTGTGAGGCATGCAGGAGGCAGCTGATCAATGACTCTCTCTCATCATTGATGTTTCTATGTCTCTTTTTCCCTCTCCCTCTCTCTAAAATCAATAAAACCATATTTTTAAAAGTTTTTTAAATTAAAAATAAATAAAAACAATTGTTTTAAAAATGCCAGGAAACAAATTTAAAAATCATAAAGTAGGACTTTATTTGGATCGTGGTTCAAAAAACACATTGTACAAAATAAGTAAGACCATTGGAAATTTGGAATACTAGAGTATTTAAAGATATCCTATATAATAAAAGCATAATATGCAAATTGTCCCCTCGACCAGGAGTTAGACCACTCGCTCTGATGTATGCTGACCACCAGGGGGCGGCGTGGAACATGGCAGGCGTCAGGGATGCAGCACTGGCAGTGGGCAGCCATGGAGGCGGTGCTAACCCTCATGAGCCTCCATGAGAGCAGGACCACAGTGGGATGGTGGAACAGGTGAGCAGGTGGTGCCAGGCCAAGGCGGGTGGGAAGTGGGGTTTTGAGGCCACAATCTTGATGCTAAGGGTGACCAGCTGAGGCGGCAAAGAGCAGGGTCGCCGCCCAGCTTACAGGCACTGAGGGAGCCAGGCGGAGGGGGGGGCCCTCCCCTTCCTCTCCCCTCCCAATCTATCCTCCCATCCCCCCACCACCTTTCCCCCCAAGACACCACCGGCCTGACCTATTGTTCAACAGACAGCAACCAGCAGCCCGCAGGCCCTGATCACCCAATCAGGTCTGGGCTCTAGGCTGACATGGGAAATTGGGGGTGGGTGGCAGCAACCAACTTCCCAAGGTACCTGAGCTGGGGGCTTCGACCTCTCACAGGCAGGGTGAGAGGGACAGAGGTGTGGTGAGAATGCAGGGTGTAGGCCAAACTTGCTCTCACTCCCCTTGCTACCCTCACCCAGATGCCAGGGTTCACACACTGGGGAAGCCCCTGCACTCAGGTGCCTGGTGCCTGCTCCACACCCGTGAGGCCTCTTCTGGGTGAGCCGGGACGCAAGCGCCGGGACCACTGGGGCCAGTCGGGCTCCCTGTGGCTTCATGCAGGAGCTGGTCTGTGAGGCCAGCCAGGAGAGTGTGTTGCCTTCCCAGCTTCTGCGTGGCACCGCTGGCGGCCTAGAGGCCCACGCTGTGCCCCGGCCTGCGGTGTCCAGCTGCACTCAGCGCATCTCCACGTGGGGACTCGGGCACTGTGACTCAGCAGAGGGGGGCGCGTGAGGGCCCAGGAGGCCCAGGTGCGGCCCATGGCCCAGAGGTCAGCTGGGACCTGTCCTTCCATGCCA
>NW_005360912.1:0-488 GCF_000412655.1 Myotis brandtii
GGTCAAAAGGTAGCTTAGGCTTTTATATATATACTAGGAGCCCAGCGCGCGATTCAAAATCACACGGCGCCAACCACCTTCGAGTCGCCAAGGGATATTTTCCCATTGATTTCTAGAGAGCATGGAAGAGAGAGGGGAAAGACAAAGAGAAACATCAATGTGAGAGGAACACAACTATTGGTTGCCTCCTGCATGAGCCCTGACCTGGGAACAACAGCGCAGCAGCCCCTGCAGCCGCTGCCTGTCAGGCCCTGCATCGCTCCCTGGGCCCTACAGCCTGCTGGTCCAGCCTGCCTTGCTCCCTGGACCCTGCAGCCTGCTGGTCCCACCCTGCCTCACTCCCCAAGCCCCTAAGCTTGCTGGTCCAGCCCAGCCTCGCTCCCTGGACCCTGCAGCGTCCTGGTCACCCTGCCTTCCCCAGGCCCCTAAACCTGCTGGTCCCACGCTGACACACTCCCCAGGCCCTGCAGCCTGCTGGTCCCACCCTG
>NW_005360913.1:0-540 GCF_000412655.1 Myotis brandtii
TCTCCCTTCCTCTCTGAAATCAATAAAAATATACTGTTTAAAAATTACATTTTTATAAATCCTGTCGCTTTGGTTTATTTGTATTTCTGTTAGTTCATTCTCCTACAAATAGTATGTAAATCTCTTTGTAAAAATATTAAAAATTGCAAATAATACTCAAGTGCCCTTCCTGTAACCCCAGAACCACCTCCCCTCCCCAGGCACCACTTTCCTTCTAAAGAAGCAACTACAGGTACCAATGGAACAAATGTATCCATCATGCCTTTGTTTTTTTAATATTTCTTTATTGATTTCAGAGAGGAAGGGAGAGGGAGGAAGAGAGAGAAACATCAATGATGAGAGAGAATCACTGATCAGCTGCCTCCTGCACGCCCCCTACTGGGGGCTGAGCCGGAACCCAGGCATGTGCCCTTGACCGGAATCGAACCTGGGACCCTTTAGTTTGCAGGTCGATGCTCTATCCATTGGGCCACACCAGCTAGGGCCATCATGCCATTTGTTATATGTAAGCATGCAATAAATGTGGGCTCATGGGAAATG
>NW_005360914.1:0-879 GCF_000412655.1 Myotis brandtii
TGTTTATTTTTACTTATCTGAACTATGCTGGACTCAATGACGCAAGCTGCTACTAAGCACAACAAGTTCCTCTCTGCCCCGTTTTGTTCTCTTTAAGCCTTCTAATACTAAATTAGATAAGAGTCATATTGAATATTTCTCTAGTCCCTGGAATTCACCTGTGTTTGTTATTAAGAAAAAATCTGGCAAGTAGAGAATGTTAACTGATCTACGGAAAATTAATGAAGTTATACAACCAATGGGACCCTTACAGCTTGGGATTCCTAACCCCTCACTAATTCCTAAACATTGGTCCATTGTCATAATTGATTTAAAAGATTGTTTCTTCACTATTCCTTTGCAACCTCAAGACTATTAGAAATTTGCATTTACTGTCCCAGCTTTAAATCAGGCTCAACCCACTCAAAGGTATCAATGGAAATCTTACCACAAGGAATGTTAAGGGGTCCCACTATGTGTCAGGCATATGTGCCCCAACCTTTAGAAATAGTCAGAAAAAGATTCCCTAATGCTCTAATTTATCATTATATAGATGATATTTTAGTAGCTTCTGAAATTCAATCACAATTACAGGAGATTTACCAATACTTCCTTGAAAAACTCCAAGACTATGGATTAGAAGTAGCCCCAGAAAAGGTACAATGGCAGGAGCCATGGAAATATCTTGGGCAAAAATTAGCAGATGTCTCCATTATTCCACAGAAGGTTCAAATTAGAAGAGACAGTTTAAAGACTCTAAACGATTTTCAAAAGTTATAAGGATAAATTAATTGTTTGAGACCCAGCCTTGGTATACCTACTTATCAATTGATTCATTTATTTCAAATCCTAGTGGGGCCAATTGAATTAGATAGTCCCCGTGTTTTAACCCCTGCTGCA
>NW_005360915.1:0-3243 GCF_000412655.1 Myotis brandtii
CAGAAAGAATATATGCACCCCTATATTTATAGCAGTGCCATTTACAATTGCTAAGAATTAGAAATAGCCCAAGTGCCCATCTGTAGATGAGTGGATAAAAAAGCTGTAATACATATACATAATGGAATACTATGCAGTTGTTATAAAGAAGGATCTATTACCCTTTGAGATAGTATGGATGGTCCTGGAGAGTATTATGCTAAGCAAAATAAGCCAGTCAGAGAAAGACAAGTATCACATGATCTCACACATCTGTATAATGTAATGAACAAAATAAACTGATAAACAAAGTAGATCTAGAGACATAGAAACACGGAATAGACTGAGGAATCTCAGAGGCAAGGCAGGGGGTGAGGGTGGGTGATGAAAAGAGATTAACGAAGGAACTTACTATTATATGCATATGTGCATAACCCATGGACACAGACAACAATGTGGTAAAGCATGGGAGGAGGGATATGGGGTAGAGAGGGTCATTGGTGAAAAATAAAGGGAAATCTGCAATACTTTTAACAGTAAAGATAAATTTAAAAAGTAAAAATACCGAAGACCGCATGAACTTGTGCTTCTTTTGGAATTGAGCCACAAATATTCTGGAAGCATAAGAAATAACCATATTGCAGCCAATACCTTTTAATACAATGACACATTGGTAAGCATTCACTTTGGTTTACAAAAATATAGTTATTAAATATTGAGTGCCCTTAAGGAGCTACCAAAACTCTTTCCATAAATACAAAATGTATTTGGCAATATGTCTAAAGTATAGTGTACCATTATTTTATTAAATGTTAATAAATCTCCCTATTAATAGAAGAAAGAAAACATGTGGAAGTAATGATAATAGACTTTACCCAAAATATTCCACCATGGTTAGAAATCTGAATACCACTACAGTAAGTATTAACAGACAACTATGTTTAGATTTGTCTAACAATGTGCTAACCCCTTTATCTATGGACCATTTTTAGAGAAAGTTGTGTTACTATCCTTTAGGGACAGTTTTGCTGAATATAGACTTCTGTCTTGACATATTCTTTGGGCACTTTAAATACATCAGCCTTCTGCCCTCCAAAGTTTCTGCTGATAATCTTATTGAGGGTTTATTGAATGTGATGAGTTTCTTCTCTCTTGTAGTTTTCAAATATCTCTCTTGCTCTTGGCTTTGATAGGTTAATTATAATGTGTTTCAATGGGACTCTTTGAGCTCCCCCTGTTGGAGTCGGAGATTATTGGATGGAGATTAACACCTCCTTGCTGAGCTTCAGACGTGGGTCTATGCATGCCAGTCAAGGAGGGACTAGCTCCACTGCTAGCCAAGTGCTACTGTGCTGCTATCTCAGTTGCTGACCAGATTCTGAAGCCTAACACTGACAAGATTAAAAGAAACAGTAGCATCCACAGTGCAGAATAGACGTGGGAGCATAGGCTCCTGAATTTGCCATGTTCAGACTTCAGTTATGTCCTATATTGGCACATTGCAAGGACTTTCAGGAGCTGTCCCTTCATCCACTGCCTCTGTGCTGCAGGTCAGGACTCCAGTCAGCACTGAGCAGGGTGTGTGTGCACTGGGAGAGGATAGAGATCAGGAACTGGCATCTCCTGGAGCAGCTATTTCAACCCTCATTGCCAGATTGTATTTAAAGTCTGTCTACAGTCAGAATTTTGGCTCCACCATTCTCTTAAATATATTAGGCCTGTTAATTAAGTTCCCTGAGGCTAAATATTCCCCTTATGTAAAAGGGCCTTTATTGTAAGAATTAAATGAGGTAAATATAAATGCCTACCAAAATGCCTTTCCTATTATCAATGTTAATGAGTAGTTGTTGTTGTTTTATGTACCACATAACTTTATTTTATTTCACTGACTAGATTTTAGGTGAATTTGTCTTCCCCTTCATATTTCCAAGAAACATGGTAAATACTAAAAAATAGTTGGTTGACTATTCTAATCGTATATTGAAGAAAAATCCTGTATTTATCTTACTTCTTATATCAGAACACTCTGATAAGGACAAAAATAGCGCTTATTTTTATATCATCTCTGCATCTGTGAACATGGTTATCTACTAGTTTATCGTGTTTGTGCTTCTAGCTGCGCTCGAGAGCAATTGTGATGAAGGTAAATGCAGATGAAGTGATGCAGGATCTACAGATTGTGGCTCTTATCTGCCTAATGATGTGTACAGTGAGTGTCATATTAGGAAGAGGGACAGGTTTTCGCTTCATCTTTTTGAAGCAAAAACATAATGTTCAGTGCAAAGGATCTCATATCATGTTTTCAAAAACATCCTGGGAGACAGAAGAGGTGAAATGAAATGCTTAAGGAGAGACATCTGTTCTCTCTGATTCTTCAACTCACTTTAAACTTGGAGAAGCAAAGCACAGTGACAGTTTAACTCTTGTGTTTTGTGAGGCCTCGCTCTTTAGCTCTTGTTAAAAGTGAACAATCTGCCATCTGTGCACACAGGTGGCTTGAATTAAATGTGATGTTGACTATTAAAAAATCATATCTGTAGAATTTAAGAAAACTCAGAGTTTTTGTACTAAAGGATTAATAAGATGAGAATTGTGAACCATCGACTGGATTAGAAGATAAAGTGTGGAAATATGTGACCTAAAAGGCTCTAAGCAGCTGTTTGCTTCACATTTTCCCAGAGTAATTCTATCATCAGTGTGCTCACCCCAAAGAGCAGATAGAGCACTAGCGCCCTTGTGCCTCCCTCAACAGACTATCATGGGTCAACGGAAGCCATGTTGGAGACAGCAGTAGAGAAGATGCTTATGTCACTGTACAACTAAAGTATTATTTATTCATTAATTAATTATGACTCAGTAGTGATTCTCTTAGCTTCATAAAGGAAATTCTTGAAACTTGGAAGCTGAGTGGACAGGTAGAAGAATGCACAGATCTTAAGGAAGCAGTATAAGTACTAATGATTAAGAGATAGCCGGTGTTGGAGAAGTTGGAATGGATGTGGCATCCTAATCCACAAGTTTTAGTAAGTCTTTCCTCACTGTGTTCACCTCATGTGCAGTGGCCTAATTTTTTCATTGATGAAATGAAAGGATGGGACAAGATGATCTCTTAGGTTCCTCCCAACTCTTCAAAATATTTTGGGCTCCAGCCGGTGAGACTCGGGGGTTGAGTGTCGACCTATGAACCAGGAGGTCACAGTTTGATTCTGGTCAGGGCACATGCCTGGGGTGCGGGCTTGATCCCCAGTGTGGGGTGTGCAGGAG
>NW_005360915.1:4809-5188 GCF_000412655.1 Myotis brandtii
AAGTATATGGTGATTACACAATGCTCAAAATGGGAAGATGTAGGTGATGTAACAAGACACATAAATACCAACTACGTACTACTCAGTTCTAGTCTAAGTAATGTGGTATATAAGAACATTTGAATATGTCCTTCTAGAAAGAGTATATGTACATTTTAGAAACTAATGACAATGTCTGATAATAGTAAGAATAGAATGGAGGTCAAGTGGAGAATTAAAAAATGGTAAATAAATCATTATACTCAGCATTGTTCCCTTTATCTTCAACAAACACTGCATCATATATTGGGCACATGCTCTGTGTAAGATACTGCATGTTTTACATGTATTAGAGTATTTTATATTCAAACAACTTCTTTGGGGCATGTGTTTTATTTCT
>NW_005360916.1:0-503 GCF_000412655.1 Myotis brandtii
CGGCACCGGGATCAGTGGAGCAGTGAGGCCTCCTGGCGCCGGGATCAGCGTGACAAGGGGCAGCGCTCAAACTCCCTGATCACCCTGTGGCTGTGTGTGACAGGGGACAGCACCCTAACCCCCTGATCAGCCCTGCTCTGTGGGTGATAGAGGGCGGCGCCACAACCCCCACCCCCACGGGCCCTGCTCTGTGTGTGACGAGGTAGAGCCATAACATTCCCATTGGCCCTGCCCTGAGTGTGCCAGTGGCGGCACCCCAACCCCCTGATCGGCCCTGCTCTGTTGTGACAGGGTGTGGCGACCCAACTCCCCTGCCCCCCACGGGTCCTGCTCTGTGTGTGACGGGGTAGAGCCATAACCTCCACATCGACCCTGCCCTGAGTGTGACAGTGGTGGCGCCCAAACCCCCTGCTGATCGGCCCTCTGTGGGTGATAGAGGGCGGTGCACCAACCCCCTGATTCGCCTTGCTCTGTGTGTGACAGGGGGTGGAGCCCCAACCCCC
>NW_005360917.1:0-896 GCF_000412655.1 Myotis brandtii
CCTAAAATAAGTGAGGCATTTTCTTGTAGAAAAGAAATGAGGGAAAGAGAGAGAAAGGAATGGAGGAAAGGAAGAAGAGAGAAAAAAACCTATGTAATTTGCATTATCCACCAACAAGAAATAAAGGATATTCTCCAAATTGTTTCTGAATCTTTCTTCTCAAAGTCTAGGGTACAATCCTGACTATGTTTATCTCATCTTCTCACTGGATCTTATAAATTCTCTGAGACCATGGTCACCTTATTCCATGTATCTGTATTTATATCCTCACCCTATGCTCTGCTAACCCTTTTACCCTCTTGGGCCCTCCAATTTCCATAAGGAGCGTGTCTGTCTTTTTTTTTTCAGATTACTTCCACACATAATAGGTATATTCCCTTTATGTTAGCATGTACCAATATTGAATTCCACCCAAGTCTTGGGGATTCTAAAATATCCCATCTACTACCTTTGTCATTAGTTTCTTTTATTTCTCATAATCTGCTCATTTGTATGGAGATTCTGAGACCATAATTCCCATCCTTCTCTAAAATTGTTCTTTCCTATAAGTCCCCAGGCACATTCTGCACCTCCATTCTTCTCTCTGAGTCATGCTTATTATCTGTCATCCGAAGCAATTACTTTCCTGAGTGTTTCTCCCTTCTCATCGGTATTAGTTTCCTGGGGCTGCCTAAACAAAGTTCCACAAACCCAGCGCTTTAAATGACAGAACTGCATTGTCTCACAGTCCTAGAAATACAATATCCAGATGTTTGCAAGGTTAGCTCCTCCCACAGGCTCTGAAGGACAGCCTATCCCAGGCCTCTCTCCCGTTCCTGGTGGTTGCCAGCAATCCTCAGTGTTCCTTGGAGAGTAGACGCAGCACCCCAACCTCTGCCTCCCTCTTCACGTGGCCA
>NW_005360918.1:0-2171 GCF_000412655.1 Myotis brandtii
ATAAATATATGATAGATACATGATAGAATGATAGATAGATAATAGATAGATGATAGGTATATGATAGATAGATGATAGAATGATAGATAGATGGATAGATAGATGATTGATAGATAGATAGATAGATAGATAGATAGATAGATAGATAGATAGATAATAGATAGATGATAGGGAAATGCATGAGCCTAAGCTGGCTTATTCATGGAATGCGTCACGTTGTTAATACTGGAAAATCAAATGTGCCTCTGCTTCTGCTGCCTCCCCCTTCCTGAACAACTCAGTCCCAGGTGCGTTAGGTAGAACAGGAAGGCCTCTGGAGTGGGGGCAGGGAACCAGCGGTGGGCTACAGAGGGCGACCTGAGTGTAGGAGGGGCCGGGTGGGGAGTGCTTCCCAGCAGGGGAGGGAGGGTGAAGATGGGAGACATCAGTTACTTTTTGTGGGTTAAGCAACTGAAGATGATAAAATGATAGTAGATGAGAGAGAGAGAGAGAGAGAGAGAATAGATAATAGATGACAGATCAATAATAAATACATGATAGAATGATAGAAAGCTAGATGATAGATACATGATGATAGATAGATAGATAGATAGATAGATAGATAGATAGATAGATAGATGATAGGTAATAGATGATAAATATATGATAGATACATGATAGAATGATAGATAATAGATAGATGATAGGTAATAGATGATAGATAGATGATAGATGGATAGATAGATGATAGATAGATAGATAATAGATGATAGATGATACATGATAGATAGATGATAGATGGATGGATAGATAGATAGATGATAGCTAGGTGGACTAAAATAAATATGCATGTGAATGAATGTGTGTACACATACAGCACACACACATATGCACATGCAATGTCAATATATATTGGTCACTAGCTCTGCTGGAGAGGGTCAACAGAATCCCAACAGCTCTGAACACATCTAGCAACAGACCTTAGCTTCTAAGTACCACGTTCCACTAAAAGAAATGAGAAGTCCCTGGGAAAGGAGTTTATTCCAGGTCTCGAACAGAAAGAGCACAGATGAGCCCCAAACCATGACGCCAAAAAGCAAGAAAGTGCTGGAAGAAGAGTGGGCCAGGCCAACGGACACCAGGCCAGCTCCCGGGGGCTCCCACGGGACAGATGGGGCCATTGGGGCATGGAGTGACTAATGATAGTAACAGATCACGGTCCATCAGGGGGAGTGGGACACAGGAGTCCTTCCAGACACTCAGGAAGCAATTCGTGTAACACTTGATGGGGAGCAAGGTACACAGAGCCTTGAAGTGCCTCCCACAAAAATGCTCATGAATTAAAAGCAGAAAGTAGTAAATGGACAGCGGAGAAACCGGCAGGCACCGCCTTCATCAAGCATTAAGTCAGCATCACTAATAATGGCAAGAAGGACGCCACCCGGTGGGATCCGGGGAGAACACAGCGGTCCTCCTGCGAAGGACACAGGCTCTGAATCTGAGCATAAGGACACTCAGACCAATCCAGCCTACGCTCTACAGAATAAGTGGTCTGTCATCTTCAAAAGTGTCAAAGTCATGAGGTCAGGGAAAGACCAGAGACCATTCAAGACCAGAGAAGACAGAGGCCCAGGGCGACAGGCAGCACGTGGTCCTGCGAGGATCGTTTCTACAAAGACATTGTGGAGCCGTGGCCGGTTTGGCTCAGCGGATAAGGCATCAGCCCGCAGACTGAAGGGTCCTGGGTCCCATTCCAGTGAAGAGCACATATCTCGGTCGCAGGCTTGACCCCCGGCCCTGGTCGGGGTGCATTCAGCAGGCTCTTCCTTCCTGACACATACAAAATTAGCTTAAAATGCGTTATAGACGTCAACACAAAATTCACCGGGCCTTGCGGTAGGCAGGATTCTATAGCTTGGACACAAAAGGCACAAGCAATAAAATGAAATGCTAATAAATTAGATTTAACCAAAATTAAAAATCCCTGCTCCTCTAAAGATAGCATTCACAAAATGAAGAGGCAAACCAAAGACTGAGAAAATATTGGCAAGTCAGATACTTGATAAGGAACTGATATTCAGATCACATAAAGACATCTTGGAAATCAATAATAAAAAGTCTTGCCCAGCCAGTGTGGCTCGGTGGTTGAGTGACTACCCATGAACCAGGAGGTCACCAGTTTGATTCCTGGT
>NW_005360919.1:0-1859 GCF_000412655.1 Myotis brandtii
TTAGATCCCAGAATTCTCAGTGGCACCTCCCCCCCTCTACCACCAGCTGAGATATCTCTCTGGCACTTCAGTTCCCCTCTGTGAGTCACTTCTCTCCCCCTCCTACAAGTCTCTATGCCGGCTCCACCTTCGGTCCTTGGGTATCAGGGTTCTCTCCTGTGAGTTTCCATTGATTATTCAGGAAGCCTTCTCGTATTTCAGTTGTAATTCCAGCTTGTTCCTGGGAGCATGACCATGCAGCATCCTCCTACTCTGCTGCCATTTTTCTAATTGATATCTTTTAGAATAATTACTAAAAGTGTATAATATAATATTTGGGTTCTGTGTATTTGATAGTCTTTCAAGTTAAATTTCAAGACTTTAACTGAGAGATAGCTTTGGGACATTTTAAGGGCCCTGGAATGATTCAAGGATTTATTCTCTCTTCTTTAAAGAAATATTTTTAAACCAAATTAGGTTGATCTACTAGACTTGAAATCACGTGGGAAGCTTTATCAAATAGAAATTAATAACTGTGTCCTATTTATATGCATATATTTTAAATGTTATAAGGCTTCAACCTCTAAGCTTGGCAGGACAAGGTTGCATACACAGTGCCTCAGATAGCCTGCTTTTCAGATAGGCTGTTGGGTAGGGTGGCATCTGTACTTAGGTCAAATGCATAGGTTTGCTTACTTTACTTTTTCAATAAAAATGCATGCTTTGATTACTTGATGGATCGGCTTTTTACAAAATAATCACAGTCTTATATAAACTTATTTATATGGGAAGCCAATTGGTTCTAACAAAGTCCAAAGTCAAATTTGCATACGTATGCAAATGAGCACTAGCCAAAAGAATGCTGTTTAAGAGTAAATTTAAGCTTAATAGAAGGAGAAATTTTAAAAAATTTTGTAACTATTTACAAAGTAAACTAAAAGTCATTATTCAAGCATTAAATCTCACTGTTAATGAGACACCATAAGTAAAAAGAGAGTTACTTTTACTTGAAATGTATGCATTGCAGTATTTGCCAGCATAACTATCTCCTAAAGTGTTTTCTGAATAGCAACCAAGTTTGTTGCTCTCTTTAAATAAAGAAAAAGTGTTTAAAAGAAACTCCTTAACTGTGGCTTAGAGTTCACTCTGGGAGGAAATACAGAGGGAAATGCTCTTCAAACATCTAGGAACTGTAATTAAAAGTCAATATATTAGGCCTCAAAAGGTGGAAATATGAAAAGACTGCCTTAAAACTTTAAGCGACTTTTAGAAATTATTAGAGAACATTAATTAGTTAAGAGCTTATCTAAAAATCTCTATGGGAGAAATGACAAGTCTATTCAATATACTAAGAAAGTTTTTATGCAGTATATATAAAGACCTACAGAATCATTTTCTAATTTCGTGGCTTGCATGTAACAGCAGTTTGCACCCATCTAGAAAATATAAATGCCAAGTGGTTTGGAGCCATCTAGTAAATCCTATCTTCCCTAAACCAAGGACACTTAAGAGTAAATAATTTGCATTTTCCCTCACTAAACAAAGCTTCTGTCTATATACTCAAAAAGACTGATAACAAAAATCCAATTAGTATAATTTACTGTCCACGCCCAAGGACAAATGAAGTTAGAAAATAAACCTTATTTCAGACTGATTTAATTTGGCAAATTGAAATAAGTCAATATTCAGGGGAACTTAGTTGTCACCTACTAAAAAACAAGTTACTACAATTTTTATATCACACCCCTATTATTATACCAAAAATACTATACAGGAACCTATTTCTGGAGCATTAACTAGTTTACTAATGGTTCATATAATAGTAAAACTAGTTATCATGCAATGAATTCAGATGGACTCATCCAGACCAGTCATACTTC
>NW_005360919.1:3152-3619 GCF_000412655.1 Myotis brandtii
CAAATGTGTATTCAAGTGAATAGAAGCAAATGGGACCCAGAAGTCAGAGAGCCTCTCCACTAGAGAAAGGTTTTTTGCCTGGCCCCCATGCCATCTAAATTTTTATTTCTTGTCTAGTGTATTTGTTTGTGCACGGCCCCTTTTGCGGATCCTGAACCCTAGCCACAAATGAATGTGGCATTCACACTCCACCTTTAGGGTGACTCAGCCAGAGCCTGTGACACAGGGCACCTCTCCAAATGTACTTCTTGTGTCCTCTGTGTGGACAAAAATGGGGTGCAGTGATAAATCAGAAACCCCTCCCTGGGCATGTCATGGTGGGCAGTGATGGCCCGGGGCATGAGAGGTTTTTAAGCCAGCCCTGGCCACTGTTGTTGTTTATCTGGGACCAAGATTCTAGGTTAATACACCTCTGAAATACCACAGTGAACCTCTTTTTCATTCCCTCCAAGGTGTAACCATCCTCA
>NW_005360920.1:0-2854 GCF_000412655.1 Myotis brandtii
AAATTTTTGTGCACCGGGCCTCTAGTCAATAATAAAAAAAGAACAAAATACCCCAGTAGTGGTATTTATTGAAAAGCCTGCGTATAAGTGGGCCCATGCAGTTCAAACCCGTGTTGTTTGAGGGTCGACTGCAATATGTATTTCCGATTCCTCATTGTCTTTCATGACTTCTTTCTGGTGCCAAATGGCATTCCATTGTCTGGATGCTCCACATTATTTACCCATCAACTACCTCAGGGCATCTTGGTTGCTTCCAAGTTTTGACAGCTGTGACTAAAGCTGATGTAAACATTCGTATACAATATTTTTTTCATTAAATTTATTGAGGTGACATTGGTCAACATGAACATATAGGTTTCAAAGTGTGCGTTTCTGTGTTAGACATATGTTTTCAACTCCTGTGTGTATGATTGCTGGATCATATAGCAAGAATATATTTAGTTTTGTAAGACACTGCTAAATTTTCTTCCAAAGTGGCTGTGCTGTTTGCATTCCCACAAGCAACGAATGGGAGTTCCTACTGCCACACATCCTTGCCAGCATCTGGTGTTGGCAGTGTTTTGGATTTTGACCATTCTAATAGGTGCATAGTGGTATCTTATTGTTGTTTTAATTTGCATTTTCCTAATGACATATGATGTGGAGCATCTTTTCATCTGATTATTTGCCATCTGATATTTTCTTTGTGAGGTTTCTGTTCAGGTCTTTTGTCTCTCACCCCCCTTTTTAAAGGCTGCCAGCTTTTTTTTTTTCCTTTAGATTTTTAGCTGATTTTTAGAGACAGAGGAAGGGAGAGGGAGAGAGAGGAAGGAACAGGGAAAGAGAGAGATATCAATGTGACATCAATTGGCTGCTTCCTGCACACCTCCTACTGGGGATTGAGCCAGCAACCCAGGCATGTGCCCTGACCAGGAATTGGACTAGTAACCTTTTGGTGCACAGGACGATGCCCAACCAATTGAGCCACACCAGACAGGGCTCTTTTGTCCATTTTAAAATATATATATACATATATTTTATTGATTTTTTACAGAGAGGAAGGGAGAGGGATAGAGAGTTAGAAACATCGATGAGAGAGAAACACTGATCAGCTACCTCCTGCACACCCCTTACTGGGGATGTGCCTGCAACCAAGGTACATGCCCTTGACTGGAATCAAACCTGGGACCCTTCAGTCCACAGGCCGACGGTCTATCCACTGAGCCAAACCGGTTAGGGCTCTTTTGTCCATCTTTAAGTTGAGATGTTTTCTTATTGTTGAGGACTAAGAGTTCATTGTATATTTTGAGTAACAGTCATTTATCAGATATGCTTTTTTTTTTTTTGCAAATATTTTCTCCCACACTGGCTTGTCTTTTTATTCCCTTAACATTGTCTTTCACAGAGGAGAAGTTTTAAATTTTAATGAAATCCAGCTTATCAGTTTATTAAGCTTATTTTTACTTCCTGGATTAGAAGCAAGATAACCCAGTAGCAATGAATAGCCCTAAACCTTATAGAAGTTTCTAAATACCATTCCCCACAAACGGAAACTGGGGCTCTTTTTAGAAATGGCTGGTCCCAGGTGTGATCAGGAGATGTACAAAATGAGCCCGGAACACCCATGTTTTACCAGAAGGCAAGGGAGCTAGCAAAGACAAAGGGAATGTCAAAAGAACAGGAACCAATGTGCAGGGACTCACAATGGCAAAATTTGGGACAATTTGAGAATCAAAATTAAATAACAACTGCAATGAGTTAAAACACATCAAATAGCAAAAAGTACATGAATATTATAATTATACTAAAAAACAAAGGCTCAAATAAACAGAATTTCCTTGGTCACCTTTGCAGGTTGCTACATCACCAACTCATTATTTTGAATGCTGGTAAATAGAGAAAAGAAACCAAACACTTATCTTGCCTTCCTATATTTCAGATATCAACAAATACAATTGTGGAAATTTTTTAAGATCCAGATTTGAACAAATAAACTGTAAAAACACACCAAATAGTCAAAATAATCATGAAAAAGAAGAACAAAAGTGAGACATCACACTTCCTGATTGGAAATTATACTACAAAGTTGTAATAATTAAAACATTGTGGTACTGTCATGAAAAGAGACACATAGACCAATGGAACAAAATAGAGAGCCCAGAATTAAACCTCCGCATAGATAATCAACTAATATTTGACAAAGACCCAAGAATCTCAATACCCTCTTTGAAGATGGTTTTGGGGAAACTGGATGGACACACGCAGAAAGGTAAAATTGGATCCCTACCTTGCACCACTCACAGCATTAGAGTCAAAATGGATCAAAGACTTAAATGTAAGACCTGATACCATAAAACTCCTAGAAGAAAATGTAGAGAAGAAGCTCCTCAGCATTGGTTTTTAATGTTTTGGGCTTTTTTTGGCCTTAAAACCAAAAGTGCGTGCACGCACGCGCACACACACACACAGCAAAAATCAACAAGTGGGACTACATCAAACTAAAAAGCTTCTGCACAGCAAGAGCAACAATCAATAAAATGAAAGGGCAACCTACAGAATGAGAGAAAATATTTGCAAACCATATATCAGATAATTTGAATATTCAAAATATATAAAGAACTCATATGACTCAATAACAAAAACCAAACAAGCTGATTTAAAAATGGACAGAGGAACTAAATAAAGTTTTCTAAAGAACAAATGTAGCTCAGCCAGAGTGGCTCAGTGTTTGAGTGTTGATCTAAAACCAGGAGGTCACAGTTCAATTCCAGGTCAGGGTATATGCCAGGGTTGCAGGCTCAGTCCCAAGTAGGGGGCGTGCAGGAGGCAGCTGATTAAAAAAACCACAAACCTGAAAATGTCAAAACAAAGAGGA
>NW_005360920.1:3313-4294 GCF_000412655.1 Myotis brandtii
GAGGATGAGGCCCAGAAATCAGGATTTTAAAAAGATTCCCAGGTGATTCTAATGTGCAGCCAAGGTTGAGAACCACTGCCCTAAACAGAGAGGCCAGCTGTCTCTGGGCTTGGCAAGATGAAATTGCCAGGTGCATCTCACAAATTCTGGGAAAGCCGAAACAAAGTAAAAGGGGGACCTTGAAAATTAATCTGTACCAAGATATCTGGCAGAGGAATTTACAAATCTATAGACAGAAAGGTATATAAGGCAGAAATTCCACCCCGCCCCACCCCATTCGTTCTTCAGATTAGCTGAGAGCCCATCGGTACTTCATAAGCCAGATGATAGATGTGCTTGCCTTGCTCCTTTAATAAGTTTGCATGTTTTACTTTCTGAATAAATTCACCTTAACACAATGCAACAACCTGGAGTCCCTCTTTAGAATTCATTCTTAGGAGAGTGACAAGAGTCGAGGTGGGAACAGCCCTCTCCCTCTGACTCATGGGGCTGTCGGATAACACCTCTCTGGTGTCCAGGAGCGGTGCCTGCAACACACTAGTCTATCTAATCTAATAAAAGAGAAACATGCAAATTGACCGCACCTCCGCTATGCCCCAAGCCATGCCCACGAGCCAATCAGAGCGACTATATGCAAATTAACCCAACCAAGATGGCAGCCAGCAGCCACGGAGCTGGAGCAAGCAGGAGGCTTGGTTGCCCCGGCGATGGAGGAAGCTAAGCTTCCTGCCTGCCCTGGCCAGCTGTAGCCTCTGCTCAAGGCAACAAAGTTTCAATTATAGAAGATAAATAAATCCCAGATACCTGCTTCTAGCCAGCCTCCACTGGGAGCTTAGGTGGCTGGGGGCTGTGGCCAGCCTGCAAATAGCCATCAGCCACTCACCCAGGCTGGCCAGGCACCCCAGCGGGGACCCCCACCCTGAAGGGGCTGTGGCCAGCCTGCAAACAGCCATCAGCCACTCACCCAGGCTGGCCAGGCAC
>NW_005360920.1:4721-11856 GCF_000412655.1 Myotis brandtii
GCTGCCAGAGGGATGTCTGACTGCCAGCTTAGGCCCAATCCCCTGGGGAGCGTGCCTAAGCCAGCAGATGGTCATCCCCCAAGGGGTCCCAGACTGCGAGAGGGCACAGGCCGGGCTGAGGGACCCCCCCCGAGTGCGCAAATTTTTGTGCACTGTGCCTCTAGTAATAATGTAAGTGTAATATGCTAATTAGACCAGACGTCCCTCCAGACGACCTTCCGGACAAAAGCTGGGGCTGCGAGGGATGCCCGGGTCCTGGGTGCCGGTGGCCAGAGGGAAGCCTGGGTCCTGGGTGCCTGAGGGAAGCCCGGGTCTTGTGTGCCAGAGGGAAGCCAGTGCCACCAGCCAGGGGAAGGAAGGCCTACTAGTGCATGAATTTCATGCATTGGGCCTCTAGCAGGTAAATAAGTTCTGGAGATCTAATACACAGTGTAGGCAATATAGATAACAGAATTGTATTGTAATCATCAAACTTGCTAAGATATTACATTTTGTTATTCTCACCACACCAAAAATGATAATTATGTGAAGTGATAGAGGTGTTAGCTAGTCATAAAGCAATCCTACTGCAATGTAAATGTATCAAATCAACATATTGTCACCTTAAACTTACCCAATATTATACGTTTGAATATATTTTTTAAAAGCCACACTTTTAAACAACTGGAAACCACAAACTGAATTTAAATGATATTAAGGAATCATTGCAATTTTGTTAGGTGTGATAATGTCAATGTGATTGTGTTTTTAAAAGTCCCTTCTGTTAGGGATACATACTGAAATGTTTATTTAAAAAATAAGATAATGGTGACATTTATTTGCTTCAAATTATTCCAGCTCTATACCACCAAAAAAGAAAAAAGAAAGTGTGAGAGAAGAATAGATGGGACAAGACTAGTAAAATGATGATAAAATTGTTTTTCAAGTTGATAATTAATATTGTTAAAAATTTTACTGAATTTTTTGGGGTGGCATTGGTTAATAAAATCATATAGGTTTCAAGTATACAATTCTATAATACATCATCTGTATATTGTATTGTGTGTTCACCACCCAAAGTCAGATCTCCTGTCACCATTTATCCCCCCTTTACCCTCTTCTACCTGCCCCACCCCCTTTCCCTCTGCTGTCTGTTGATGATAATTTTTGAAGGTCCATGGTGGATAAATGTGGGTTCATAATACTATTCTTTTTTCTATTTTGTATATTTGGGATTTTCCATATTAAAAGTTTAAAATATTGCTGCATAATTTGTTCTTGAGTTTATAAAAATAGAATTAACTGGTTTCCTGATGATGTACCATAATTCTAGTTTTAGTTTGCATTTTTCTGATGATTAGTGACATTGAGCATCTTTTCATATGTCTATTGGCCATTTGTATGTCCTCACAGAGAATTATCTTTTTTTTTTAAAATACCCAAGGATATGTTTTTATTGATTTTTAATATATACTTTTTATTGTTGATAGTATTACAGCTATCTCCCATTTCCGCTCTCCCCTCCCTGCCTTTATATCCCTACTCTGAGCCTTTAACCCCTTCCCCAGATCTTCCCTACCCTATGGAAGGTGTCCATGAGCTATGCATATCTATATATATAAAAGCCCAGCGACCATTATGGTGGAACGACCAGAACAACCAGAATGACCGGTCACTATGACACGCACCTACCACCAAGGGGCAGATGCTCAATGCAGGCACTGGGCTCATGGCTGGCGAGCACAGCAGCAGTGGCGGAAGCCTCCCCTGCCTCTGCAACAGCATCAAGGAGCGGCAAGCCAAGTGGTAAGGAGCGAGCAGGCAGGTGGTTAGGAGGGAGCAGGTGGGCGGTTAGGAATGAGGGGTCCTGGATTGCGAGAAGGATGTCCAACTGCTGGTTTAGGCCTGACCAGCAGTCAGACAGACTAGGCCTAACCTGCAGTCGGACATCCCCTGAGAGGTCCCAGATTGCGAGAGGGTGCAGGCCTGGCTGAGGGACCTCCCACTTTGTGCATGAATTTTGTTGCATCGAGCCTTTAGTAAGTAAATAAGTTCTTTGGTTTATCTCTTCTCATCCCCCCATCCCCACATTGAGGTATGTCAGTCTGTTCCATGTCTCCATGCTTTGGGTCTTTTTTGTTGGTCAATTCATTTTGTTCATTAGATTCCATAAATACGTGAGATCATGTGATATTTGACTTTCCTGGATTGGTTTATTTCAATTAGCATAATATTCTCCAGGTCCACCATCCATGCTCCAAAGGGTAAAAATCCCTCTTTTTTACGGCTGCATAGTATTCCATTGTGTAAATGTCCCACAGCTTTTTTATCCACTCACCTACTGATGGGCACTTGGGCTGTTTCCAAATCTTAGCTATTGTAAATAACACTGCTATGAACATAGTGGTGCATATATTCTTTCTGATTGGCATTTTGGGGTTTTTAGGATATATTCCCAGAAGTGGGATCACTGAGTCAAATGGAAGTTCCATTTTAATTTTTTTGAGGAAACTCCAAAATGTTTTCAACAGAGGCTGCACCAGTTTGCATTCTCATCAGCAGCCCATGAGGGTTCCTTTTTCTCCACATTCTCGCCACCACTTGTCATTTGTTGATTTGTTGATGATAGTCATTCTGACAGGTAAAAGGTGATACCTCATTGTCATTTTGAATTGCATCTCTCAGATGATTAGCGACTTTGAGCATGTTTTCATATCTCTCTTGGCCTTTTGTATGTGCACTTTGGAGAAGTGTCTATTTAGGTCCTTTGCCCATTTTTTTAAAATTTTGTTTTATTGCTTAAAGTATTACAAAGAGTATTACATATGTCTCCTCCCCCCCTTTTGACATTCCCCCAGCCTCCCCTACCCCCCAGTGTCTTATGTCCATTGGTTATGCTTATATGCATGCATACAAGTCCTTCGGTTGATCTCTTACTCCCCTTCCTCCTGCCCCCCAACCCTCCCTGGCTTTCCCACTGCAGTTTGCCAATCAGTTTGAGGCAGCTCTGCCTCTGTATCTATTATTGTTCAAAAGTTTATAATGGTCTCTATTATCCATGAATGAGTGAGATCATGTGGTATTTTTCCTTCATTGACTGGCTTATTTCACTTAGCATAATGCTCTCCAGTTCCATCCATGCTGTTGCAAATGGTAAGAGTTCCTTCTTTTTTACAGCAGCATAGTATTCCATCGTGTAGATGTACCACAGTTTTCTAATCCATTCATCTACTGATGGGCACTTAGGCTGTTTCCAAATCTTAGCTATGGTGAATTGTGCTGCTATGAACATAGGGGTGCATATATCCTTTCTGATTGGTGTTTTTGGTTTCTTGGGATATATTCCTAGAAGTGGGATCACAGGGTCAAATGGGAGTTCCATTTCCAGTTTTTTGAGGAAACTCCATACTGTCTTCCATAGTGGCTGCACCAGTCTGCATTCCCACCAGCAGTGCACAAGTGTTCCTTTTTCTCCACATCCTCTCCAGCACTTGTCGTTTGTTGATTTGTTGATGATAGCCATTCTGACAGGTGTGAGATGGTACCTCATTGTTGTTTTGATTTGCATCTCTCGGATGATTAGCGACTTTGAGCATGTTTTCATATGTCTCTTGGCTTTCTGAATGTCCTCTTTTAAAAGGTGTCTATTTAGGTCCTTTGCCCATTTTTTGATTGGATTGTTTATCTTCCTTTTGTTAAGTTGTATGAGTTCCCTATAAATGTTGGAGATTAGGCCCTTATCAGATATAATGTTGGCAAATATGTTCTCCCATGTAGTGGGCTTTCTTGTTGTTTTGTTGATGGTTTCTTTTGCTGTGCAGAAACTTTTTATTTTGATGTAGTCCCATTTGTTTATTTTCTCTTTAGTTTCCAATGCCCTAGGATCTGTATCGGTGAAGAAATTGCTTCGGCATAGGTCTGAGATTTTGTTGCCTTTGGATTCTTCTAGTATTTTTATGGTTTCCGGTCGTATATTTAAGTCCTTTATCCATTTTGAGTTTATTTTTGTGTATGGTGTAAGTTGGTGGTCTAGTTTCATTTTCTTGCATGTATCTGTCCAATTTTCCCAGCACCATTTATTGAAGAGACTGTCTTGACTCCATTGTATGTTCTTGCCTCCTTTGTCAAATATTAATTGAGCGTATTGGTTGGGGCTGATTTCTGGGCTCTCTATTCTATTCCATTGATCTATATGTCTGTTCTTGTGCCAGTACCAGGCAGTTTTGAGAACAGTGGCTTTGTAATACAGCTTGATATCTGGTATTGAGATCCCACCTACTTTGTTCTTTCTCAGGATCGCTGCAGCTATTCGGGGTCGTTTTTTGTTCCAGATGAATTTTTGGAGAGTTCGTTCTAGGTCTGTGAAATATGCCGTTGGTATTTTAATGGGAAGTGCGTTGAATTTATAGATTGCTTTGGGCAGTATGGACATTTTAATGATGTTGATTCTACCAATCCAAGAACATGGTATGTTCTTCCATCTCTTTATGTCTTCCTCTATCTCTTTTTTCAACGTCCTGTAGTTTTCTGAGTAGAGGTCTTTTACCTCTTTAGTTAAGTTTATTCCTAGGTAGCTTAATTTTTTTGGTGAGATGGTAAATGGGATTGCTTTTTTAGTCTCTCTTTCTGCAAGTTCACTATTGGTGTATAGAAATGCCATAGATTTCTTGGCGTTAATTCTGTATCCTGCTACATTGCCGAATTCTTTTATTAAGTCTAATAGTTTTTTGATGGAGTCTTTAGGGTTTTTTAAGTATAATATCATGTCATCTGCAAATAAGGACAGTTTTACTTCCTCTTTTCCAATTTGGATGCCTTTTATTTCTTCTTCTTGTCTAATTGCAATGGCTAATACTTCCAGTACTATGTCGAACAGGAGTGGTGAGAGTGGGCATCCCTGTCTTGTTCCTGTTTTTAGGGGAAATGGTGTTAGTTTTTGTCCATTGAGTATGATGTTGGCTGTGGGTTTGTCATATATGGCTTTTATTATGTTGAGGTATGATCCTTCTATTCCCACCTTGCTGAGAGTTTTTATCAAAAATGGGTGTTGAATTTTGTCAAATGCTTTTTCTGCATCAATTGATATGACTATGTGGTTTTTTTCCTTCAATTTGTTTATGTGATGTATCACGTTGATTGATTTGCGGATATTGTACCATCCTTGCATCCCTGGGATAAATCCTACTTGGTCATGGTGTATGATCTTTCTGATGTACTGCTGGATCCGATTTGCTAAGATTTTGTTGAGGATTTTGGCATCTATGTTCATGAGGGATATTGGCCTGTAATTCTCTTTCATTGTGTTGTCTTTACCTGGTTTTGGTATTAGGGTGATGCTGGCTTCATAGAATGAGCTTGGAAGTGTTCCTTCCTCTTGGATTTTTTGTAGTAGTCTGAGGAGGATAGGTTTTAGTTCTTCCTTGAATGTTTGGTAAAACTCCCCTGTGAAGCCGTCTGGTCCTGGGCTTTTGTTTGCTGGAAGCTTTCTGATGACTGCTTCAATTTCTTCCATAGTTATTGGCCTGTTGAGATTTTTAGATTCTTCCTGATTAAGTTTTGGAATGTTGTATTTTTCTAGAAATATGTCCATTTCCTCCAGGTTGTCTAGTTTGTTGGAGTAGAGTTGTTCATAGTATTTTTTAACAATCATTTGTATTTCTGTGGGGTCTGTTGTTATTTCGCCTCTATCATTTCTGATTTGGTTTATTTGGGTCCTCTCTCTTTGCTTTTTGGTGAGCCTGGCTAGAGGTTTGTCGATCTTGTTTATCCTTTCAAAGAACCAGCTCTTGGTTTCATTGATTTTCTGTATTGTTTTTTTGGTCTCTATGTCATTTATTTCTGCTCTAATCTTTATTATCTCCTTCCTTCTGCTCACTCTGGGCTTTTCTTGTTGCTCTCTTTCTAATTCTTTGAGCTGTAGATTTAGATGATTTACTACCATTTTTTCTTGTTTGTTGAGGTAGGCCTGTAGAGCTATAAACTTCCCTCTCAGGACTGCTTTCATTGTGTCCCATAGGTTTTGGATTGTTGTGTTTTCATTGTCATTAGTTTCCAGGATGTTTTTAATTTCTTCTTTGATCTCATTGGTAACCCAATCAATATTTAATAACATGCTATTCAGCTTCCAAGTGTTTGAGTATTTTGGGTTGTTTTTATTGTAGTTTATTTCTAATATTATGCCCTTGTGGTCTGAGAAGATGCTTGGTATGATTTCAATCTTCTTGAATTTGGGGAGACTTTGTTTGTGACCCAATATGTGGTCTATTTTTGAAGATGTCCCATGAGCACTTGAGAAGAACGTATATTTTGTTGCTTTGGGGTGAAGTGTTCTGAAGATGTCAATTAAGTCCATCTGATCTAGTGAGTCATTTAGGATTGCTGTTTCTTTGCTGATTTTTTGTCTAGCAGATTTATCCAGTGATGTCAGTGGTGTATTAAAGTCCCCTACTATGATTGTATTGTTGTCGATCTCTCCCCTGATGTCTTCCAGGAGTTTTCTTATGTATGTGGGTGCTCCTGCATTGGGTGCATATATGTTTACCAGGGTTATATCTTCTTGTTGTATTGATCCCTTTAGTATTATGAAGTGGCCTTCCTTATCTCTTGTTATGGCCTTCACTTTGAGGTCTATTTTGTCCGATGTAAGTATTGCTACCCCAGCTTTTTTTTTCATTTCCATTTGCCTGAAAGATATTTTTCCATCACTTTACTTTCAGGCTGTGTGAGTCCCTTCTTCTGAGGTGGGTCTCTTGTAGACAGAAAATGTATGGGTCATTTTTTTTTTATCCATTCAGCCACTCAATGTCTTTTGTTTGTAGCATTTAATCCCTTTACATTTAAAGTTATTATTGAAAAGTACTTGTTTGTAGCGATTTTTAATTTTTTGTGCCTGTGTTCTTTCTTACCTTTTCACTTCTTCTTTTTACACCAGTCCCTTTAGCATTTCTTGCATTGCTGGTTTGGTAGTGATAAACTCCCTTAGCCTTTTTTTGTCTGTGAAACTTCTTATTTCTCCTTCAAGTTTGAATGATAGCCTTGCTGGATAGAGTATTCTTGGATTCAGTGCCTTGCTTTGCATCACTTTGTAAATTTCCTTCCATTTTTTCTGTCCTGATGTTTTTCTGTTGAGAAATCATTTGATAATCTAATGGGAGAT
>NW_005360920.1:12948-41773 GCF_000412655.1 Myotis brandtii
TCGTGCAGGGGCTGCTCCTTGGGTGGCAGTGGTTCATTGGGCTGCAGTTTCCCCTCAAGTGGTCGCAGTACTGGCTGCTCCTCAGTTGGCATCGGCTCCTCTGGTGGGTGCTGTTCGTAGCAGTGGTGTTTCCTCTGGCTGCTAGGTGAGGCTGCTCACCCAGCTGCTGTTCCTTGGACAGGGGTGGGCTGATTACGAGGCTGCTGCTCTTCAGGTGGGGGCGGGCTGAGCGCAGCTGCTGGTCCTTGGACAGGAGAGGGCTGTTCATGTGGCTTCTGCTCCTTGGATCAGGGCTGGCTGCACGCTGCTGCTGTTCCTCAGATGGGGCAGGCTGCTCGTGAGGCTACCGCTCTTTGGACAGGGGCAGGTTGCTTACAGGGCTACTGCTCCTCGTATGGGTGCGGACTGCTTGCGCAGCTGCTGCTCCTCAGATGGGAGATGGGCTGCTTGTGTGGCTGCTGCTCCTTGGGCGGGAGTGAGCTGCACGTGCGGCTGCTGCTCCTCAGATGGGGGTGGGATGCTTACCCAGCTGCTGCTTGGACAGGTGCAGACTGCGTGTGGCTGCTGCTCCTTGGACCAGTGCGGGCTGCGCAGGGCTGCCGCTCCTCAGATGTGGTTGGTCTATCTGTTAGTGTGGCTGCTACTCCTCGGACAGGGGCGAGCTGCATGTGTGGCTGCTGCTCCTCATACGGGGGCTGTCTGCTTGCATGGCTGCTGCTCCTTGGACGGGGGATGGGCTGCTTGCATGGCTGCTTCTCTTCGGGTGGGATCGAGCTGCACGTGTGTCTGCTGCTCCTCGGATGGGGGCAGGCCACTCACCCAGCTGCTGCTTGTTGGACAGGTGCAGGCTGCGTGTGTCTGCTGCTCCTCAGACCAATGTGGACTGCACAGGGCTGCCGCTCCTCAGACGTGGGTGGTCTGCTTGTGTGGCTGCTGCTTCTCAGACTGGAGGATGCTGCTTGGGTGGCTACTGCTCCTTGAATGGGAGTGGGCTTCTTGCAGTGATGCTGTTCCTCGTATGGGTATGGGCTGCGCACACCGCTGCTTTTGCCCATTTTTAAATTGGATTGTTTGTCTTCCTTTTGTTGAGTTTTATGAGTTCCCTATAAATTTTGGAGGTTCATCCCTTATCGGATGTATCATTGGCAAATATGTTCTCCCATGCAGTGAGCTCTCTTGTTATTTCGTTGATGGCTGCTTTTGTTGTGCAGAAGCTTTTTATTTTGATGTCGTCCCATTTGTTCATTTTCTACTTAGTTTCCTTTGCCCTAGGAGATGTATCTGTAAACATAGTGCTATGAGAGATGTCTGAGATTTTACTGCCTATGGTTTCTTCTAGGATTTTTATGGTTTCACATCTTACATTTAAGTCCTTTATCCATTTTGAGTTTATTTTTGTGTATGGTGTAAGTTGGTGTTCTAATTTCATTTTTTTGCATGTATCTGTCCAATTTTTCCAACACCATTTATTGAAGAGACTGTCTTGTCTCCATCGTATGCTCTTGCTTTCTTTGTCAAATATTAATTGAGCATAATGACTTGGGTCAATTTCTGGATTCTCTGTTCTGTTCCATTGATCTATATGTCTGTTCTTGTGCCAGTACCAGGCTGTTTTGAGTACAGTGGCTTTGTAGTATAACTGATGCCTGGTATTGTGATCCCTCTAACTTTGTTTTTCTTTCTCAAGATTGCTGCAATTATTTGGGGTCTTTTTTAATGTAAATATTCCATGTACATTTTTGGAATATTTGTTCTACATTTGTGAAATAAGTATTTGGTATTTTGATAGTTAATACATCGAATCTATAGATTGCTTTGGGTTGTATGGTCATTTTAATGATGTTGATTCTACCAAACCATGAACACCGTATATTTTTACACTTGCATATATCTTCCTCTATCTCTTTTTCAACATCCTGTAGTTTTCCAAGTACAGTCTTTTGCCTCCTTGGTTAAGTTTATTCCTAAGTATCTTAATTTTTGTGCCTCAGTGGTAAATGGGGTTGTTTGTTTAGTTTCTCTTTCAGAGAGTTCATTATTGGTGTATAAAAATGCCATAGATTTCTAGGTATTAATTTTATATCCTGCTACATTGCCTAATTCATTTATTAAATCTAGTAGTTTTTTGATGGAATCTTTAGGGTTTTCTATGTACAGTATTGTGTTGTCTGCAAATAGTGACAGTTTTATTTCCTCCTTTCCAATTTGGATGCCTTTTATTTCTTCTTCTTGCCTGATTGCTATGGCTAACACTTCTAGTACCATGTTGAACTAGAGTTGTGAAGGTGGGCACCCCTTTCTTGCTCCTGTTCTTATGGAAAATGGTTTTAGTTTTAGGCCATTGAGTATGATGTTGGGTGTAGGTTTGTCATATAAGGCTTTTATTATGTTGAAATATGATCCCTCCATTCCCACTTTGTTGAGAGTTTTTATCAACAATGGGTGTTAGATTTTCTTGAGTGCTTTTTCTCTATCTATTGATATGATCATGTGGTTTTTACCTTTCAGTTTGCTTATATGATGTATCACATTTATTGATTTGCAGATATTGTACCAGCCTTGCATTCCTGGAATAAATCCTACTTGGTCATGGTGCCTAATCTTTCTAATGCAGTGGTTCTCCACCTTGGCTGCACGTTAGAATCACCTGGGAATCTTTTTAAAATCCTGATTCCCAGGTGATTCTTATGTGCAGCCAAGGTGGAGAACCACTGTTCTAATGTATTGCTGGATCTGATATGCTAGAATTTTGTTGAGGATTTTAGCGTCTATGTTCATCAGGGATATTGGCCTGTAATTCTCTTTTTTTTCTAGTGTCTTTATCTGGAATTGGGTTTAGGGTAATATTGGCCTCATAGAAAGAGCTTGGGAGTGTTCCTTCATTTTGAATTTTTTGAATAGTTGTGTGGAGGGGGGGAAAAGGGAGAAAATGGGAGACATCTGTAATACTGCCAACAAGAAAATAAAATTAAAAAAAGAAAACAGCTGCTTGTATTTTGGCAGCTCTAATTAATTGTTAATATCAATGAATGAACTTTCCTTTGATATTACTGCTCTCAGAGCTATATTTCATGTGAAATACAAATTACAGATGAGACTATTTCATTTTCAAATATAAAGAGCCATATAACTTATTCATTGCAATTTTAGCAGAGCAATAAACTCAGACATCATGAGACAGCAATTTTGTGGGAGGGATGGGAGACAGCAATTTTGTGGGAGGGATGGAAGCCACTACAAACGCAGGAGTTAGAGGGATTGTGTAGGGAGCCTCAGCAGGCGATGGAGCCAGGGAGGGGATCTGAGAGGCAAATGCCTGTGACAGTTATCAGTTTATTGCCTCTCAGCTCAAATTAACCTTCAGCATGTACTCTGTGCTAATAAACAGATTTCCTTTAAGCGACTCTCCTTTCCAGTAAGCATGATGCTCAAGCATTTTCAGGGGTGGGCGCCTGGGGGGCCTGCAGGAGGAAGGGGTCGCCCCTGTTCCAGCTGCAGCCTGTTGGTTCCTTGGGTGGAGCTCTGCCCCAGCCATGTGCTCAGGACACACATTTCCCCAGCAACCTTGCAGCCAGGACCTGATCTAGCAATAACCTTCTTGTGTCCTGAAGCCCTCCTGTTTCCACCATGGCACCTGCACCACAGGGGCTCCCACGCAGCCAGCACCCTCTCTGCAGGCCTGCGTGGCACTCTGCGCAGCTCCCCAGCACTCTGGCTGCTCCTGCACACTCAGGCCTCTGGTGGCGGACCCCCTGTGCCTCACCTGCACTCTGGAGGGCTGCTTCCCGCTTGCACGCTGATGGCATGCCTTTGACATTGACCATCTTGGGAGAGCCAGCAAACTTCTCTGCTATCCAGTAGGTCTAACTGCATCTTCTCCAATGAGGTCTGCACCCCAGACCTTTTGGAAAAGGGGCCCATTTAAGTTTGCCTTCCTTGAGTACACTCCCTCAGTCTTAGTTTCCTTATATTTTCTAGTCATACTTTAGTCCGAGTTTAATAAATCTTGATATTAAACTTCCCCCATTTAATCTAAATTGTACTTTCAATCTCCATATTGGGCCCAGAGTAATACAGTGCCTTAGAGACTCTGCTAAAAGGAGTGTCCATGTGAACTATTGTTTCCATTCTGCTATTATTTAACAAGTAGTGGCCCAGTGCATGAAATTCATGCACATTAAAAGGGAATTAATTAGAGGAAGTATTTTAATATTGCTATGTGCCCTTTCTCTATAATAGAAGTGTCCGGCTGGCTCCACCCCCATTGGGTGACACCAAGACCCGGCTGATCCCATCCCTGTCAAGCCCCACCGGGTGGGGCACGCAGCCTCACATCCAGATGCTGGGGAGGGGGTGCAGCCTCAGGTCCCCCTGCCCCAGCACCAGAGTGGGGGGCATGGCCTCAGGTCCCCCAGCCAACACTGGGAGGGGGGCGCAGACTCAGGTCCCTTGGTCAACACCAGGGCAGGGGGTGTAGCCTCAGGTCACCCGCCCCAGCCTGGCACCATGCAGCCTCAGGTCCCTTCTGTGACTGCATGATGGAGTGACAACCATTTCCATATTAGCCTTTTATTATGATGATTACATGCTACTATTTGGTGGTTTATCCAGGGAAAATGCTCCTCCTATGTCCATGATTTTAAATAAAAACAAAGGATAGGCTTTGAAAGCCATGTGCACACAGAGACAGCTCTACCTGGAGTGCAGTTGCCTGTAGGAACCACCCTGTTGCCCAAGAAAAGCCTCCGGCCCTGAAATATCTTTTGACAAGTTCAACAGTAGATTCAACTGCCAAGAATAAAGCCCTGAGTGGATGAGACAGAGGATGTGTAAGTTATTTCTTAGTTCCTGAATTTTTAAAAATCTTTCTTTCCCATTTAAAAAATTGTGGTAAAATATACTTAATATAAAATTTACCATTTTAACTATTCTAAGTGTATGGTTCAATGGCATTAAGTATACTTGCATTGCTGTGCAACCATAACCAACCTCCATGTCCAGATTTCTTTTCATATTTCCAAACCAAAGTTCTATACTCATGCACCAATAATCCCCCCTCTCCTCCCACCTCCAGCCCCCTGACCACTCTGCTTTCTGTCTCTATGAATTTGACTACTCTAGGTTCCTCATGTGAGTGGAATCACACAGTATTTGTCCTTTTGTGACTGGCTTGTTTCCCTTAGCATAATGTCCTCAAGGTTCATCCCTCTTCTAGCATATAACTGATTTCCTGCCTTTTAAAGGCTGAATGATATTTGTCCATTCCTCTGTTCATGGACATTTGGGTTGTTTCCACTTTTTGGTTATGACAAATAATGCAGCTATGAACATAGGTGTATAGTCCATTATTTTTTTAATGTTGTATTAGTCTCAACATGTTATAAATTGGGAGAGAGTGGGAGGGAGAGAGAGAGGAGAAAATCAATTGTAAGGAATTCACTCATATGATTTTGGGGCTGACAAGTCTGAAATCTGTAGGTCAGGCCAGCAGCTAAGATTTGGACTAGAATTTCACAGGATGGGAGGCTGGAAGCACAGGCAGAGTGTCAGTACTGCAGTCTTGAGGGGAAGTGCTTCATCTTCAGAAAGCCAATCTTGGCTCTTAAGACCTTCAACTGATTGGATGAGGCCATCTACCTTATGGAGGGTGTCTGCTTTCCTCGAAGTCTACTGATTTCAATGTGAGTCACGTCTAAAAAATACCTTTAAAACAACATTGAGACTGGTGTGTGACCCAATTGTTGGGCACCATAGCCTCCCCAAATTGACAGTTTACCTCCTGTCAGCTTGGCACCTATACATAACCCCTGAAACTGAAAAAGCAACAACACCCACAACCTTGTCCCAGAAATTATGCAAAGTCCTTGGGTGATGTTCACACTTCTTGATATCCTGTGGCTGGAATATGATGATCTAAGGTTAATGCAGGCCATGCCCTATGACAAGGTGATAAAGAGAAAACAAAGATAATACAGAAACTCATGTGCATACATAAATACACAGTCATAATAAAATAAAGAAGACACATTCATGACAATTTCCATCCTCATTTCTGCAGCTTGTTACGTGTCTCTAGCTGGTATTTATGACTACCTCCTTCCACCACGTATTCCATATTCCTTTTATGCTCAGCAAGCACCTCAGCTCCTTGTGGCTCATCGGGGGATGAACCAAACCTTCATTCTGAATAGTTTAGGCCATTAGTAGTTATATTTGAATTGGATTGTTAAAGTTTTCCATTAACTCTAATCACAAGGCATGGTAGTACTTAAGACACTGTGATTAAAAAAAGAATATACATTTGGTCTTCATCCCCAGTTCCTGTCACAGAATGCTAAAACCCTCGTAATTCCAAGTGATGGAAGTGAGAAGAGCATCTTTTTTGTTCATAGTAAGCACCTTGCAAACATACTGAGTTTATGCTAATGAGGCATAACTGAGTTTATGCTAATGAAGTGACTCTTGGAGGATGAGGGCTGGTTACCAGAGGAACCAACCATGTGCTTAGAAGGTTGGAACTTTTGGTCTCACCCCTGACCTCTGGGGAAGGGATAGGAATTGGAGACAGATAATCACCAATGGCCAATGGTTTAAACAATCATGTCTATGTAATGGAACCTCCCCAAACCCCTAACTGACTGTGTTTGGAGAGCTTTGAGGTGCTGGGAGAGTGATGTGCCAGGAGAGGGAATGGGAGGGGTGTGCACTACACTGCCCTTCATTTGCTGTAAAGAAAGTTCCGTGATCAGAAGCAGTACTGTGTGGAATACTGGGATGGTAGGTAAGGTATTCTGTAAGGCCATAGTGTTACAGAGTAGAGAAATTTTTTAGGCCTGCTTAATTACCTAGCCACCTCAGCAGCTTGACAGCCTGTGCAAAGTTTCTAGGAACTGAGCTCACACACCTGAGCAACGGCCTACAAAGAACAAACAGATCAAAATTAAGAATCGTCCTGACCTTTAAGTTACCCAGAAATGAATAACAGGAGGATGATGAATAGCTTGGCTAAAACTACGCAATTAGCTTTTGTAACTTGGCTTTGCTTGCTATGGGAACCTGAGCACGGATGCAGTTGTCCCCTTTAAATATTGGACTCTGCAGATAGTCGTGGCCGCTTCTCTCTTGGGCTTCCCGAGTGGAGGAGCGGACACTGGCCAGTCAATAAAGGCTCTCTAAATTTTAACCAGTCTGGAGTTCTGGTCATTCTGTCGCTCGCACTCCACAACATTTGGAGGCCCCAGCAAGATAACCAGCCATTGACCAGTCCTGTGACCAGAGTCCAGGTAAGACATCCAAACTTCCGGACCTAGGGGGAGATCTATGAGAGATATTCCTCAGCCCCAGGACCGATCGAGTTTGGTAGGTCTGTCAGAAAATTGTCTAATTGACTTCAGTTGGAGCCATCTGGATCTGATTCTTACCGGTAAGAAGACTCAATTCTTTTGAGTCCTGATTCTGGTTCTGTGGGCCCTTCAGAGGTCTCCAGAAGGCTGAATGCAGCACTACTTCTGTTGAGACCAGATCCCGGTGCACGACGGTGCCTGGTGATCCTGAGTCTGGTTGTTATTTGTATTGTCTGTTTCTGTTGTTGCGTCCAATTTGTTTTTTGTTGTCAGAATTAATCAATCAGCTTCATGTACTGTTTGTACCCCCCTTCAATGTTTTTTGAAAAATTTTCAGGACTTCAAGTGAAGAGCCGAGGGCTACGGAGCCCTTGTTAACCTTTTTGATTTACAGAAATTCTGTGAGCGTGAATGGCCAACGTTCCTGCAGATCGAGTGGCCTCCTGAGGGGTCGACTGATTTGGGTTTAGCCTATCAGGTCCAGGCTCTAATTTTTGGAAACCCTGGGTATCCGGACCAAATGGTGTATATTCAAATTTGGATAGATGTCTTAACTGAATATCCTAAATGGCTCCGGGATTGCCAAAAACCCTCAGAAAAGAAAAAGAAATTGGGACAGAGACCGACTGTCCTCCTCACTTCACCTCCCAGGGAGGCTGAGAGGAAGCCCTTTGTTCTCCCACCTCCGCCAGAGGACCCCATCCTGGCAGAGCCACCCCCATATCTGTCAACCCCAATGGCGGCTCCCCCTAAGGATCCTCTGAGTCCATCTCATACCTGCAGTGGGGCAGAGTACCGACCCCCACATTCAGCCCCCTCTTTGGACTGCTCTGGAGCCCCGATGTTGCCTTTGTGCCAGGTAGCTGCCCCCAAGGGGGAGGAATGGCCTTTTATGGTTTACGTCCCTTTTTTGACCAGTGACCTTTACAACTGGAAGAATCAGAATCCCTCTTTCTCTCAGAATCCGCAGGGATTAATCTCCCTCTTGGAGTCTGTCTTTTTCACCCACCAGCTCACTTGGGTTGATTGCCAACAGCTCCTCCAGACCCTTTTCACCTCAGAGGAGAGAGAGCGAGTCAGGTCGGAGGGAAGGAAATTGGTTCTTGGCCCCGATGGCCAACCCTCTTCAGAGTCAGCATGGCTCGGCTCGAGGCTAAATCATAAAAGAAAAACTAAAAAGATGGATGGTCAGCACTGTGGTAGAACAACAAAGTACAAATGAAATCACAGGCAAAAGACCTATGAGAGTGACATCAGCAAGATGGCAGTGAGATGGCCAACCCTCTTCCGAGTCAGCATGGCTCGGCTCGAGGCTATCTTCCCACTCTCCCGCCCTTCGTGGGACCCCAACATGGAGCGAGATAAGGAGGCTCTCAATCGGTATTGCCAGACTCTGCTGAGGGGAATCAGAGTGACTGCGCGGAAATCCACCAATTTGTCTCAGGTAACTGAAACTGTACAGGGACCGAATGATACTCCTGCGCTTTCCTAGAGCACCTGTGTGAAGCCTACAGGCTCTACACACCCATAGAACCTGATGCGCCTGAGAATTGGCGGGCAGTTAACATCGCTTTCGTGTTCCAGTTGGCCCCAGACATTAGAAAGAAATTACAAAAGTTAGAAGGCTTTGAGGGAAAAGTGCTGTCGGAATCGGTTGAGGTTGCTCAAAAGGCATTTAACAATAGAGAAGATTCAGAGACTGTGCAGATTCGGAAAATGGCAAAGGTTCTGGTAACTGCCATGCAAGAGGACCAACCTGGGGGCCGGGACAGTGACCCCTCATTCTTAGTGATGCCAGAGTGCCCGTACCCTCTACTGAGACGGGACCTTCTCAGCAAACTGCAGGCTACCATCTCCTTCCAGGAGGAGACGGCTACAGTGACTTTTAATCAGAGACCAGGGGCTGTGCTTTTGACTTGCCCCTTGAGCGAGGAATATCTCCTCACTGAGGGAACCGAGAACAACAATCCGGTCCCAGATGCCCCATTACTCCAAGAGCTGCAACAGAAAATACCTGGAGTATTGGCAGAGAGTAACCCCCCAGGACTGGCAGTCCATAGAGCCCCAATTGTGGTACAACTCTCCAGCACAGCAATTCCAGTATGGGTTAAGCAATATCCAATAAGCCAAAAGGCCCGAAGAGGCATTGAAGTCCACATAAAAAGACTGAAAAAAGCAGGAATCTTAGTCCCTTGCCACTCCCCAGGACTTGCAAGTAGTAGCTCCACATTCAGTGGAGGCACTGTTGCAAAGCCCACCGGAGCGCTGGCTCTCGAATACTCAGATCACCCAGTATCAGGTACTCTTGCTTGATCCCCCGCAAGTCAGTTTTCTCAAAACGGCAGCATTAAACCGTGCTACCTTGTTGCCTGATGACAACCCCGAGCAGCCCCTCCATGATTGCGCTGAAACCCTGTCCTCACTCAAGAACCTTCGAGGGGACCTGACAGACCAGCCCCTGCCAGACCCTGATGAGACCCTATATACATTGATGGAAGCAGCTTTGTGGTCGAAGGGACCAGGTACGCAGGAGCAGCGGTCGTGACAGCTGACAAGGTAATCTGGGCGCAGGCACTAGGACATGGGACATCAGTTCAGAAGGCAGAGCTAATGCCCTCACCCAAGCACTACGGTGGGGGAAGGGAAAGGCAGTGACTATATACACGGACAGCCTATATGCTATTGCCACTGTTCACGTTCACGGGGCCTTCTACCAAGAAAGGGGACGCCTAACATCAGGAGGGAAGGAAATAAAAAATGTCCCAGAAATCCTTACCCTCCTTGCGGCCCTTTGGATGCCAAAGGCGGTGGCAGTTATACACTGCAAAGGACATCAGTCAACTGACACCCCGGAGGCACGGGGAAACGCCTTCGCAGATAAAATGGCCAGGGAAGTCGCCCAAAAACCAGTGGGGCCCCTCCATATTTTACCAGCCCTCCCTGCAAGGGTCTTTGAGGAGACTCCAGTCTACTTGGAGGAGGCTACTGTGCTGGGGAAAAGACTCCAGGCAAAAGAAACATCTGGGGGATGGAAAGAATTGCCAGACCAGAGGTTGCTCATTCCAGAGGCCCTGGGAAAGGAACTCATTTCCCAGATCCATCCTGGGGGGAACCAAGCTGGTAGAACTGCTTAAACAAGATTATTATATTCCTAAGCTCTTTCAGGTCTCAAAGGATATCACAAGGAGATGTCACATCCGTGCACAGGTAAACCCCGGGAAGCGGTCCCCTTTAGTCAAGGGAATCAGACTCAGAGGGAAAAGTCCTGGAGAGCACTGGGAAGTAGACTTTACAGAATTGCCCCCAGGTCTGGGAGGATATCGCTACCTGCTGGTTTTCTTCGATAGGTTCTCAGGATGGCCAGAGGCTTTCCCTACCAAGTCTGAAACAGCACAAGTAATGTAAAGAAATTAATCTCAGAATTTGTCCCCAGGTTTGGCCTACCTGTTGCAATGGGGTCTGACAATGGCCTGGCATTCATTGCCCACATCACTCAGTTATTGGCAAAGATACTAGGTATAAATTGGAAATTACACTGTATCTATAGACCTCAGAGCTCTGGACAGGTAGAGAGGATAAATCAGACCTTGAAGGAAACCCTGACAAAACTAAAAGCTGCTCCTACTAAAGTAGTAGACTGGAAGGGACAGTCAGCACGTCAGTGCTGCAGACTTACAAGGAAAGGAAAAATTATTAACAAGGAGAGGGCTTGCATAGTCGATGTTTTTATTAGAGTTGGGCTGATGAAATTAACCTACAAATATATATTACTCATAATTATCGCAGGGAGTTCGCAGCTGGGGAGATTTATAAAGGCAAATGGCTTTGTGTGACTTAAGGAAACTATGTCTGTACTTGCTGAGATGCAAGTTACAAGGACTGTTGGCTCTCGAGCTGCCTTCTGGGGGAACAGAAGGAAGGACCTTGGCTGAGGGGAGGCAAAATGAGGGAGAAGCTCCGCCCCCTTTTTTTCTGGTTCTAAACACAGTCATTTGCATTTATAAAAACAAGACCCTGGGCAGGATGGGAAGGGCACTCCAGGTCACCTGCAGCAATCCCTCTCTATCCCCCCCCCCCCCCCCCGGGAGCCTTCTCTATGCATCCTCACTCACATCTTGCCTCAGGTATACTATTACTCTGGGGATGGAGGGAGAGAACATTTAGGTCTGCTCAGAGGCAGAGAAAAACGGGCCCCGGTATTGATTCCCCTTTTAGTAGGCTTAGGGGTTGCCGGCTCCACTGCGGTGGGAACAGCAGCTCTAGTAACAGGAAATCAGAATTTTAAGGCCCTCAGCAGCCAAGTAGATCAAGATCTGAGCACATTAGAACAAAATGTAGATAGACTTGAAGATTCCCAGTTCCTTAGCTGAAGTAGTATTACAAAATAGGAGAGCGCTCGACCTGTTGTTTCTAAAACAGGGAGGACTATGCATGGCCCTAGGGGAGACCTGATGTTTTTATACTAACCACTCAGGAGTTATCAGGGAGAGCCTCAGTCAGCCTAAGGAAGAGGCTACAAGATAGAGAGGAAAGGAGAAAGTCTGAAGGAAACTGGTATGAAAACCTCTTCTCCTGGTCCCCCTGGCTCACCACTCTCCTAACCGCCTTAGCTGGGCCATTAGTACTCCTATTACTAACACTAACTTTTGTCCCGTGCATACTGAACTGCTTAATGAATTATATTCAATGCAGAATACAAGCAGTCAAATTAATTGTCGTAAGAACTCACTACCAAAGAATAAGAAGAAACAATGATTTGATTCTCCTGTAAAACCAGTGGGGAAGGTTACAGAGTAGAAAAAATTTTTAGGCCAGCTTAATTACCTAGCCACCTCAGCAGCTTGACAGCCAGTGCAAAGTTTCTAGGAACTGAGCTCACACACCTGAGCAACGGCCTACAAAGAACAAACAGATCAACACACCTGCGCAACGGCCTACAAAGAACAGACAGATCAAAATTAAGAATAGTCCTGACCTTTAAGTTACCCAGAAATGAATAACAGGAGGATGATGAATAGCTTGGCTAAAACTACGCAATGAGCATTAGCTTTTGTAACTTGGCTTTGCTTGCTATGGGGACCTGAACACGGATGTAGTTGTCCCCTTTAAATATTGGACTCTGCAGATGGTCGTGGCCGCTTCTCTCTTGGGCTTCCCAAGTGGAGGAGTGGACACTGGCCAGTCAATAAAGGCTCTCTAAATTTTAATCAGTCTGGAGTTCTGGTCATTCTTTCGCTCACACTCCACAACAATAGGTGGGGGATTGGCAGAAGCATTGCATTCAGGGAAGGCAAATCTGTATCCAGAGTGTCTACTTCAGGAAGGACAAAATGCTGCTGTTTCCATGAGGGAGTGGTACAAACGTAATCAACCTGCCCAGGCAGCGGGCTGATCACCCTGGAAATGGTGCTATCTGGGGGCTCAGTGCTGGGCTCTGGTGCTGGCACCTTGAGCACTCAGTGTGGCTGGAGCCCGGTCAGCCTTGGTGTTACTGAGTCCATGCACAACCTCCATCTCTGCCACCATAGCCATTCTTTTCATGAGCCCATTGAGTGATGACCGTGGTGGCAGGAGAGAGGCTGACTAGTATGCACAGGACTGGTCATCGTATCCACTTGGTTAATTAAAATCCTCCTCTGCTGAGGCCATCCTTTGGTGAGCATTCATAATAACTTTCTTTTTCACTCATTTAGAGAGCTGGGTACACTTACTCTTCCTTAGACCTTTAGACACCAATTTTCTAATCATATTCCTTCCATGTTTCTGACCATCCAGCCAAACCATTGACCATGGCTCATGAATCTCTATCTAATCATTCATCTGGTCACTTCTTCTTCCAAGCAAAGTGAAAAACCGGGTGCACTTGAAGTTCTGCCCACTGGAGGATTTCCCTTCATCACTCTCCTCCAGGGGCACCCCAGAAATGTGCTGAGGTGCTGCAGCTGTCCACTTTTTGGTGGTGCCTGCATATTGTGCAGTCTCTATCTCAGCCACCTTATTGTAGGGAATTTCCCATGAGGCCATATGTGCAGGCTGGGAGGCAGAGATAATGTAGAAGGAATGGGGACTACGGGCATTTGGGCGACCTCCTCATGCAAGCCCAATCTCATATGAGCTGCTTCCATGTGATGATGGAGTGCCCAACTTTATCTGCTGGGTAAAGACAACACCCATTCATGATGGGCAGCTCAGGTGCATGACAACTTGATGGCCCATAATTAAGTGTTTGGCCTCTATAAAGGCCCAGTAGCAGGCCAAAGGCTGTTTCTCAAAATGAGAATGTTATCCATAGTAGGAATAGGAAGCCATAGGAAGGTATGGCCTTGCTGCAAAATCTTAAGGTTCTGCCAAAGGCTCCAAACAGCACCTCTCTCTGCCACTGCCACTTCAAGCATCAATGGATCTCCTGGACCATTTGCCCAACTGGCAGAGCAACTTGCACAAGAGCCTGGACATGTTGCAAAGCCTTTTCTTGTCCAGGCCCTCTTCACAACAGTAGCTTTTGGGTTACTTGGTAAATGGGCCAGAGTAGCACACCAGAATGAGGAATATGTTGTGTCTGAAATCCATTGAGTCCCACAGGCATTGTGCCTCTTTTGTGGTTATGGGATGGGCCAGATGCAGCAACTTATCCTTCACCTTAGAAGAGATATTATGACATGCCCCCATCACTGTGCCCCTAGGACTTTCATGGAGGTAGAAGGCCCCTGAATGTTTATTGGATTTATTTCCCACTCCCCGATATGCGAATGTCTTACCAGTAACTCTAGAAGTAGTTGCTACTCCATACTCACTAGGTCCAAGCAACATAACATCAGTGTAATGGACCACTGTGATGTCTTGTGGAAGGGAAAGGCAATCGTGGTTTTTGTGACCTAAATCATGATATAGAGCTGAAGAGTTATCATACCCCTGAGGTAAGAGAGTGAAGTTGTGTTGTTGGCTCTGGCAGCTGAAAGCAAACTACTTCTGGTGGTTTTTTCTCGTAAGTACTGAGAAGAAAGCATTTGCCAGATCAGTAGCAGCTACTAAGTAACAGGGATGTATTCATTTGCTCCAGCAATGAAACCACATCTGCAATTAGAGTCACCCTTTTATTAAGTTTACAATAGTCCATTGTCATTCTCCAAGACCCACATGTTTTCTGCCAGGCCAAATAGGTAAGATGAATAATGATGTAGTAGGAATCGCCACCCCTGCATCTTTCATGTCCTCGATGGGGGCTCTAATCTCTGCAATCCCTCCAGGGATGCGGCTTTGCTTTTGGTTCACTGTTTTCCTTGGTAGAGACAAGTTCTAGTAGCTTCTGCTCGCCTTCCTATCACAATGGCCCCATTCCACAGACTTGGGAGCCAATGTGGGAATTCTGCCACCTGCTGAGTGTGCCTGTTCCAATTAGGAATTTTAGAAATGGGGAAGTCACTACAAGATGGGTTTGGCGACCCACTAGATCAGTGGTTCTCAACCTTGGCTGCACATTAGAATCAATTTGGGAATCTTTTTAAAATCCTGATTTCTGTGTCCCATCCTCCAGAAATTCTGTTTTGTTTTTGTTTTGGTTTTTGTTATGGGGTGGGGTCACAACTTTAGTAACAAAGAAACAGAATTTCCGGAGGATGAGGCCCAAAAACCAGAATTTAAAAAGTTTCCCAGTTGATTCTAATGTGCAGCCAAGGTTGAGAACCACTGTTCTAGATCCACTGTTAGATGGATCCACTTTCACCTGACCTCCATTAGCCCCTACTAATGGTAGACCGCCGTGACATTTTGGGTCCCTTGGAATAATTTAAGTTCAGAGCCAGTGTCTGTAATCCACAAAAAGTCTATTATTTTCTGTTTCCTAGTGCACAGTCACCCTGGTAATAGGCTGCAGCTTCTTAGGGAACACTGGGAGAAAGGTAAAGAGTACACACTGTTGACAGTGTAGCAGGGTCCTTCCTCAAAGGGATCTGGCCCCTTCATTCAGTGAACTGGGTCGGAAACTGGCTCACATCTCAGAATTCTTTGAGGGGCCATTTAAAAAAATTCATTAGACCTTTGTTCACTGACCTAGAACCCTTCCGCTTATACAGATCAAGTAAACATTTAGTAGATTGCCCATCCGTTTCACGTCTAAAGGGATCATGACCAACTAGCTAAGGTCATGGTCTCTGTGAGTCAGCCTGTTCTAATTGCTGCTTCGATTCTGCTGTCCATTACGGTGACTGTGCCCACCTGGCCGCCCGTGATTAAGGGCCAGCACTTGACCCCTGCACCCAGTAGGATCCAATATCCCCAAACATTTAGTTTGCTCCATTTGGTGGCAGCAGTTCCCACTGTAATTTCCAACACAGAGAGGAGAACGCTGGAGCTCCCTCTCGGAGATTTATTTCTCACAGTCACGGTGGGAGCCGTGTCCTCTGGGAGCTCCCAGGTGGGTGAGCCGTGTCCTCTGGGTGCTCCCAGGTGGGTGAGCCGTGTCCTCTGGGTGCTCCCAGGTGGGTGAGCAGGTCTGAAGGGACAAATCCACTCCAACCCTCCCATCTCCTCAGGCCTGGATCCCTTCCTCCACATCTACCAAGGCAACCCTGCATTTCAACCTCCCTTTTGGTCCAAACAACTGAGCATGTCATTAGAGGCATTTCTCAGTCCTTAAACTGCAACATTAAATCCAGAATCTTCACTTACTGGGTCCACTTCAATAAATTCAGCCTGATCCAACCTTGTGTTCCTTCCCCCGTTATCCCTCCCTCTGAGTATCTCCCCACACGTATTCTTGAATTCCTGTCTGTGTAGATTAGAACAATCAGGTACTCCTTTTGGAGTGTGGTGCACGCCCTCATGCGTCAGACCTCTTACTTCAACTTTAAGGCCTGCTGAGACTTGAGTCCAATCATAAGTCTAGAAGCAGAGACAAGTGGTGGGTGGGTTTGAGGAGAATCAGCATTGCCTTTCAAGGCAGCTACCCCCAGGGAGGCAAAGCAGGGTTCATCTCTAGGGTGTGTGTGTGTGGCGGGCGGGGGGCAGGGGGGAGCGCGCTGGCTGCTTCTACTGGCAAAACAGACTCAGCAGAATTTAGGGGTCAGTGTTCCATGTCCTCAGGACCTTCCCATGTACCCCATGTCAATTTTCAGGATCATCTTTCTTTCCAATCAGTGTTTCCCTTTAATGGCAGCGATTGGGGCCTCCACTTGTGTGTAATTCTCCTATCTCAGGACAAAACTCTAGGCTTGTTTTTCAGCAATTTCAGCTCTGCAGCTTCAGGACACAAGGATTTTTCGGGGCAGACATAGAAAACTTCAAGTTGTTTATTCAGCTGGGGTTTCACATCTCTGCTCTTCCTTTTCTTTCCCCATTTTGTCCAGTGCAATTAGGAGAGAGCAGCCAATCTCATTATACTCATTGGTTCTACAGACTGTTCTAAGGTACCAAATACAAGGTCTCACCAGACCTTGACTCTTAGTTTTTGATTAGGAATAGTTGATGGTAATGTGTTGTTTATTTCTATTACTCCATCATGCTGTGGACTATCGGCTCTCCCGCTCTCCCTCAGCCTGCCTGGTCCCCTAAACAGGGCACATGTGAATGCACCTTTGAGAAGACGCGTTCTGCTCTGTCCCCGGGCAGCATGGAGGTGCAGCCTGCTAGGGGAGACAGCGGAGCACACCTGCAAAGCGTGAGGGAGAACGGCTTCCGAGGGCAATGGAGGCTTTGGTTCCAGTTCATTCCTGAGCTTGGGCGGTGTCTCTGCCCCTAGATTCTGTGAGTCGCCTTTAAATGCTGATAACAAATTTCCATTTATGTTGTTTTCCTACATGTCATCAAAAGTGCTGTAAGAAATGTAGAAATCATACTGATTCTACGGATGATGGTGACTTTGGTCGCCTAGAGCTAATTCTCAAGGAGATTCAGTGCTTATGTCGTTCTCTGTAACGCCTGCGCCTGGAACAGAGACACCTGACATATGTTAGGATGAAGTGAAGTTACCACTCACTGTCTCTTTTGCTTGTTTTTTTGTTATTGTTTCTGATCCTCACCTGAGGATATTTTTTTGCATTGATTTTCAGAGAGTGAAAAGGATGGGGAAGGGGGGAAATAGACGGAGGGGGAGAGAGAAACATTGATGTGAGAGAGACACATCAATTGGTTGCCTCTCGCACATGCCCTAGTGGGGCCAAGGACCGAACCTGCAACCCAGATACATACCCTTGACCAGGAACCGAACCCAAGACCCTTCGGTGCACAAGCTGACACTCTAACCACTGAGCATGCTGGCCAGGGCAACTTTTGCTTGTTGTTGAAAACAGAATGGAAACAGCTCAAAAGTAAAATCAAACCTAAGTTTTGATGAACTTTTCTGAAGTTGAATTTATCTGAATTGAAAAAATGAATTAGAATTCTTATCCTGTGTTATATGTCAGATTGGTTAATTAGACAAGAAGGTAAAAAGCAAAAGTGGTAAAGAATCAACCTTTATCTAGAAGAGGGGTGAGGAACGTTTGGCCCATGTAATGCCCGCGAAATCATTTGGCCTGGCCCTGCCGAGACACTAGGGGTGAGTTAATGAAATGTTTGACCAAATATAGCAGGCTAATTTTTAAGTTGATAATTTTGTATGGCCCACGAGTGAATACAAATATCCAAATGGCTCTGGGCAGAAAAAAGGTTTCCCACCCCTGATCTAGAACAGCAGGCCAATAAATATTTGGCAAGTAATAATCTTGTTTGATGAAGTCACCAGAGGAGTAGCTGGATGGTGCTGTTTGCTTATATACACTACAAACAGTACATTTCTTTGCATTTCGTTTTCAGCAGAAGGAAATCTACGAGTGGACTAGAGTGGACCTTGGAGGAGACCTACTTCTTAGTTCTGTTCATTATTCCCATTTTGGAAAACATGGACCGTCTAAACCTTCACTCAGGCCTGTAAGAGTTTCCCCATAACTGAGCGCGCCCAGCGGTCAGCCATCACTCCCAAGCATCATGCCTCTGACACATGCGCGTGCACCTCAGTCACTCCAGGCCCGATTGTCCTTAGAAACCTCCCGATAGACGTGCATTCTTCTTGGAAACCACATTTGCCAGAACAGTGTGGCTCACCACATCTGAACACCATGGGCCCTTCCACGCGGGAGATGCTGCCGGGGAGCGTGCTCAGGCTGCCGCTGAACTGTCTGCCCCTCGGACAGGTGAGCTCCTGAGCTGGGAGGGGAGAAGATGGGAGCAGAGTGGCCTCCAGGAAGCCTCTGCTGGCGGAGTAACAGCACCCCCTCTCAGGGCCGCCCCAGAACAGGCCCAGAGGCGTCCCTGTTTACGGTAGTGTTCGCTGAAGATGAGGAGATTGACATGGGAATCATGGGTTGTGACACCAGCCATTTATTCCCCTTCCCTTCTCTCTGCCTGTAGTAAATCCTTCTTAGAAGGTTCCCCTGTTTCAACGTCACGGGTCAGTGGGGAAGCAGAGGCCTTCCTGTGCGCGAGCGGGGAACGTCGCCCTCTTGTGGTGAGCACGGGGGTAACAGCACTCGTCGCCCTGTCAGCTGCAGCTGCGCGGGGACAGAAGGCTCGGGACTGGGTCCTGGCAGGCTGGGATCCCAGGTGTGGGCCGCCAGGAAAGCAGGGCACCTGCGTCTTCGGCTCTGCTGTCTTTTGTCGGAGCCCCTTCTGCTCGCCCCTCTGCACTGCCATCCCTGCCGGGGAGTCTCCTGGCTCCAGGCCAAGCCCCACGCAGCCCTCGGCTCCCTTCCTGTCGTGGCGGAGTTTAGGTCAGTTCTGTCCTTTCCCAAAGACGGTGCATTCGTGGCCTATTGCTGCGGTGACAACGTACTGCACACTCAGTGGCTTAACACAACACACATTTATTCCTTTAGTTCTGCAGGTCAAAAGTTCACCGTCCGTGTCCCTGGACCGAAGCCCAGGTGCCAGCGGCTGCTGCCTCCGCGGGCGCTGCCTCCGCGGGCTCTGCCCCCGCCTCACCCCGCGGGCTCTGCGCCTCCTCCCTCACCCCACGGGCTCTGCCTCCCGTGGGCTCTGTGGGGGAATCCACTCCGTGCCTTTTCAGCTCCTCGCGGCAGCCTGCACCCCGGCTCTTGACCCCTTCCACACAGCACTGCACCTCTCTGTCCATCCTCAAATTCCCACTCACTCTGATCTCCTGCCTTCCCTGGTAAGGACCTCTGTGGCTACATTGGGGTCACCCGGACAACCCAGCTTAGTCTCCGCATCTCACAATCTAATCACAGTGACCACATACGGTAATATCAACAGGCAGCATAGCATGCACCCTAATTGTGTAACCTGGGTTTGTGTGTGTGTGTGTGTGTGTGTGTGTGTGTCTTTTTTTTTTTTTTTTTACAAAAGCATAACTAATACCTTGGTTCTTCATAAAATGGAAATTTAAGTATTTCCCCCGATAGTCTTGTGGTTATTGCTATATTGTGAGCAGTGCGAAGTGTGGCCCACAGAGTTCCATCCACAAAGGTGGAGCCTACACACCTGATCAACAAGTGAAATGTGCAGGACAAGGTGCAGCGGTCCGTGCACGGCAGGAAGCAGCCCTCTGGCCGCCGTATTGTGTAGGGTTAGCATTACAGGTTCATGACACATACACACCAGCACACGTTTTAACCCTAAAGATAAAAAAAGAAGTTGTTGCTTGAAAACATGACTCCAGGTAGCCATTTGGTTTGTATCAGGAGAAAGGGAACCTCTGAGAGTTTAGCGTCTGCCGAGTCGGGATCACCAGCTCGGTCAGTGAGTCAGACACCCAAGTCCTCCCTGTGGCCGCTTCCGGAGTTCCCCGACCCCCCTCTCCACAGGGCGCTGGAGCGGCTCTGGGATGGCCCTGGCAGGTGCCTTCCCCTTTTGCGTTTCCTCTGGATTCGCTGTGTCATTTCCTTTTCTCGCCTCTCCTATGGCCTTCCATTTTCATTAGTCATGCTCCTTTCAGAATATCCTCAGGGCGCTCCACAGGGGAGATCTGGAGAAGGGAGACCCAAGGGAGGAAGACTGGGTACTGGATGCTCCCTGGCTGTCCCAGCGCCTCTGCAGACTCCTGCCAGGTGAAGAGGCCGGGCAGTTCCGACTGTGGCGGCTCCATGATGCTGACTTTTCCAGGAAACCAGCACCTACCGCTCGCGCCTTTCCTCTGGGCCTTTTGGAGGCCGGCCTGTTCAGCCTGCGCTGTGTCTTTTCTCTCCTTAACCTTTCATCTCACCACCAGGACTGCCACACGCCTCTTCCCACCTGAGTTCTGAAGGCCTGCCCCCGAGAATTGTCCTATCGTCCTCTGGGCTTTGCTTCAGTGCACGGTTCTGTGGGCTCACGCTTTAGCTGAAGGGAAAGTCGCAGCGTGTCGGGGTCCCTGGCAAAGACGCCCTGAGTTCCCGGCAGGTGTTTCTCAGAAGGGCTGTGCTTTGGAGAGAGAGAAGACCGCCTTCTGCACCCTCAGCAGAGGCCTGGGAGAAGCTGGGCGGCCGCATCCCTGTCTGTGCTCTGCTGGGCTTTCCCCCTTCCTCCCGCTGTGCCCTCTGTCACCTCTCCTGAATGAGGAGGGCCTGTTTCATGGCAGCTCCAGTGGTGAATGAGCTGCTCAGACTGTGTCAGCTCCCTGGCTTCATGGAGATGTGCTGTGGCCTTTTTTGACAAGAAATAGCCTCCTTGTATTTCCCTGCGGCTAATAAACGATCTCATCTGCTCTGGTGATGAGCAGGTTAGGGGTCGTTCCCGTCCTTCCTCAGACCCAGAGTAAGAGGCGGCCCGAGGAGGGGAGCAAGGGTGCAAAGCAAACAGAGAACAGCAGGGCAGTGCAAGGCAGCCAGGGACTGCGGCCCTGTGTGCCCTGGGAGCCAGCCCAGGGAGGGGAGGGAGTAACAACGGCACCAATTCCTCCTCTGGTGCGCTGTGGGACCCTTTTCCTCTTCTTCTTAAAGGAGACCCTTTAGCCCAGCTGCTTTGTTCCATTGGTTGAGCGTCGTCCCATGCACCATGAGGTTGCCAGTTGATTCTGGTTTGGACACATGCCAGGGTTGTGGGTTCTATCTCCAGTAGGGGGCATGCAGAAGGCAGCTGATTGATGTTTCTATCACTCTCCATTTTTTCTCTCTGAAATCAATAAAAGCATATTTTAAAAAAGAAAGAAAGACCCTTTAGCATTTCATGTAATACTAGTTTGGTGGTAATTAACTCCTTTAGCTTTTTCTTGTCTGGGAAGCTCTTTATCTGCCCTTTTGTTCTGGATAGCTTTGCTGGGTAGAGGAATCTTGGTTGTAGGCCCTTGCTTTTCATCACTTTGAATATTTCTTGCCAATCGCTTCTGGCCTGCAAAGTTTCTGTTGAGAAATCAGCTGACAGTCATATGGGCCCTCCCTTGTAGGTAACTAACCGCTTTTCTCTTGCTGCTTTTAAGATTCTCTCTTTGTCTTGAACCCTTGGCATTTTAGTTATGATGTTTCTTGGTGAGGGCTTCTTTGGGTTCTTGCTCTCTCCCTCTTCTCCTTCCGGCCCCCCACCATTTGAATGTTGGTACACTTGAAGTTGTCCCAGAGACTCCTTACACTATCCCCATTTTTTAAAATTCTTTTTTCTTTTTGCTATTCTGATTTGGTGTTTTTCACTTCCTTATATTCCAAATCACTGATTTGATTCTCAGCTTCATCTCCTCTATTATTATTCCCTGTAAATTACTCATCATGTCAGTTAGTGTATCCTTCATTTCTGACTGATCCTTTTATATGCTATTGAGGTTCTCACTAAGTTCATTGAGCATCCTTATAACCAGTGTTTTGAACTCTGCACCTAGTAGATTGCTTGTCTCCATTTTGTTTAGTTCTGTTTCAGGAGTTTTGTTCTATTCTTTCATTTGGGACATGTTTCTTTGTCTTCTCATTTGGGCAGCCTCCTTGTGTTTGTTTCTATGTATTAGGTAGAGCTCTTATGTCTCTCGGGCTTGGTAGAGTGGCCTCCTGTAGTAGGTGATCTGTGGGGTCCAGTGGCAGAATCTCTTGCTCGCCCAAGCTGAGCACTTGAGGTGCACCCCTCTTCCCCGCCTCCCCCTGTGGACTGTGTACACCGTCCTGTTGTAGTTGAGCCTTGATTGCTGTTGGGACATCCCCAGGAGGGATTTACCCCCAGGCTGATCAGCTGCAAGGGCTGACTGCAACCACTGACCACCAACCTCTGACCATGGTGAAGGATCAGCTGTGTAGGGGACCACCGCACAGAGCAGGACTTACTTCAGTGAGGCTCTGGAGTCTGCTGAGTCCACCCCTTGAGTGTGTTCCTTGTGGAGGTGGTTGGGTGGTGATGCTTCAGTGTGGTTTGAAGCTGTCCACAGGGTGTGCTGGCTCCAGGGCCTCCCAGGAGGTGCAGGCCAAGGTCAGCCTGCATTCTGCCCAGGGCCACCATTCATGAGTGACAGAGAGATCTTCAGATGCTGCTACTTGTGCTGGGCTTGCAGGTGCCAGGAGAGGCCAAGCTGCAAACTAAGGCCAGCTGCTGCTAGTGTCAGGCCTGGGGCCGTTTAAGCGAGAGGTATTAATTTTTCTTTGAATGTTTGGTAGAATTTACTAGTGAAGCTGTCTGGTTCTGGACTTTGTTGCTGATTTAATTTCCTTACTAGTAATTGTTTTCAGGTTTTCTATTTTATCATAATTCAGTCATAGTAAGTTGTATGTCTCTAGGAATTCAGACATTTCTTCTAGGTTATCCAACATATTGGAATATAATATTTCATAGTGTCTCTCATGAGCCTTTGTATTTCTGTGGTATCAATTGTAACATTTTTATATGATCATTTTTATTCCTGGATTTGGTAACTTGTATCTTCTTCTTTTGTTGTCATAGTAGAGTTTTATCAGTTTTATTTTCAAATGATCAACTTTAGGTTTAATGGGTTTTCTCTTTTTTTATATAAATATATTTCTTTATTGATTTCAGAGAGGAAGGGAGAGGGAGAGAGAGATAGAAACATCAATGATGAGAGAGAACCATTGATTGGCTGCCTCTTGCATGCCCCCTACTGGGGATCAAGCCCGCAACCCGGGCATGTGCCCTTGGCCGGAATTGAACCTGGGACCCTTCAGTCCATAGGCTGACACTCTATCCACTGAGCCAAACCGGCTAGGGCAGGTTTTCTCTTTTTATGTTTTCAGCATCATTGAATCTTGCTCTTATGTTATTCTTTGCTTCTGCTTGCTTTGTTTATTTTACTCTTTTTGTTTGTTTCCTGAGATGAGCTCTTAGACTTACTGACCTTTCTTCTTTTCTGATGTAAGCATTTGGTGGTATAAATTTCCCATCAGCACTGCTTTAACTCCAAGGCACAAATCTGCACAAGCTCCCTCACGACACACATTCAATTCAAATTACTTTTTCATTCCCCTTTTTAACTTTCTTTTTGTCCCGTGTAATATTGACAAGTGTGTTGATTCATTTCCAAATTTATATTTGTCTGTTATCTTTTTGTTATTCATTTCTAGTTTAATTTCATTATAGTCATAGGACATACTCTGTATATTTTTAAAAATTTACAATTTGTTTTATATTGTAATATATGGCCTATCTTAGTGAATGTTTCATTTGTTCTTGAAATGTGTATTCTGCTATTGCTGGGTGTTCTATAATGGAAATTATATTCATTTGGTTTAGGTACTGTTCAATTCCTTTATATCCTTGCTGATTTCCTATTTAGTGGTATTGCCAATTGCTGAAAGAAGGATGTTGAATTTGACAACCATAATGGATTTGTCTATTTCTCCTTTTAGTTCTGTTTGGTTTCACATGTGGTGATATCTTGTTTTATACACAGAGGATTGTTGTGTTTTTGGTGGATAGAACTTTTTATCATGTAATGTCACTTTCTAACTTAGAAATTTCCTTTGCTGTGAAGTCTGCCTTTAGCGTTTGGCTTCTTTCACTTTTGCATGTTTTGAGGTTTGTCTGTTTTGTAGTATGTATCAGTACTTCTTTTCTTTTTATAACTGAATAATATTTTATTTTACAAATATACCACATTTTATTTATCCATTAATCTGTTGATGGACAATTTGGATTGTTTATATCTTTTGGATATTGTGAACAGTGCTGCTGTGACATTCATGTACAAGTTTTTACTTCTTTTTCAAATCTTTTGGGTATATGTATAGCAGAATTGCCACAATGTCAGGCCACATAGTTTATTTTATTAATTATGTATCAAGAGTCAGTCAGCGGATAGTTAAGCTAATTACATTTTTCTGTCAGTTGTGCAGTCTGATCCACAGAACACCAGAAGATCACTCACACAGCCACGTGGCCAGGCAGTCTAATGGTGTTTGGAAACGGTCCAGTCTCCAACAAGAAAACAAATGTGTTTCTCCCTCATTACAGTGTGGAGCTTCCCTAGTAGGACAGACTATATGATTTCTGCTGGGCTTCCAGGGAGACCTATGAGAGAGAAGATATTATGAACCTGGCAAGGAAAGACAAACAAGGGGGCAGGTCAGAGCAGGTGTTATGCCCCTCCTTTGGGGTTCAGAAATCTCTCCCAGGAGATAGATTCTTGAACCTGAAAAAATAAAAAACTTCTTGGAGTTGCCAGCATGATGATTTGGAAGTAAAAATGAATGTAACTAGGTACAGTGGGTTAAATGGATGGTCCTGAAAACCAATTCTTTTGTCTTCCATTTGGTTGACATTGAAAATCTGATTTACCATTACTGTTGGTTTACAATATTGCTTGACTTGGTGCTTACAAAGAAAGCCTGAACTCTTAAAATGCTAATAAAAAATGGATAGATATGTAGATAAAATTTTGAATTGGGTATACCAGTTTATTGAAAATAATTGTCTGACAAAGATCTGAAAGACAGTAGTGTACACATCTGAATATTAAAAGCAAGTTAGGTATCTTTTAGTAATTTTAGAAAATTGTCCAAAACAAAAGTCTTTGAGTGGGAGCTACAGCAATAATTTTCTTTAACTACAATAAATGATGAATAATCTCAAGAGAGAATTTGCAGCATCAAAAGGAAAATAAGAGTTCAGATATCACTTTGATAATCCTATCTTTAAGAAATATTTCTGAGTGCCCAGCATATACAGGGACCGTTTCATACACTTGGGATACATTATGAACAAAACATAAAAATCCCTGCCCTCACGGAGACTTTTCATTATTAGCTTGAAGTCCCTTCGCAGGCGGTCAGAGTCTCTAGATGAGTCATCCACCTGTTGGAATAAAAGTCCATGACTTGGGGCTGCCAGTGGCCACCCTTCTCTGCGCCCAGCGCGGACCCATGGGGCTCCCCGCGCCGGACCCAGCACCTCGGCTCTCCGAGGCAGGACCAAGGCCCCAAGCAGCGCTGCGGGGTGTGAGGCGGACCCAGGAGATGAAATGACAACGTCAACCCTCCAGAAAGCCATTGATCTGGTGACAAAAGCCACAGAAGAGGATAAAGCCAAGAATTACGAGGAGGCGCTCCGGCTCCACCAGCGCGCGGTGGAGTGTTTCCTACACGCTCTCAAGTATGAGGCACACAGCGACGAGGCCAAGAAGAGCATTCGAGCCAAGTGCATGCAGTACCTCGACCGGGCAGAGAAGCTGAAGGGTTACCTACGGAACAAAGAGAAGCACGGCAAGAAGCCAGTCACAGAGAACCAGAGTGAGAGCAAGGGCAGTGATAGTGGCAGTGCAGGGGGTAATCCAGAGAAAAAGAAATTGCAAGAACTGACGGGAGCCGTCATGATGGAGAAGCCCAACATTCGGTGGAGTGACGTGTCCGGGCTGGAGTTGGCCAAGGAGGCCCTCAAATAAGCTGTCATTTTGCCAATTAAATTCCCACACTTGTTCACAGGCAAGCGTACCCTTGGCGAGGGATACTGCTCTTTGGACCCCCCGGCACCAGGAAATCCTACCTGGCCAAAGTGGTGGCAACAGAGGCCAACAACTCCACCTTCTTCTCTGTATCCTCCTCAGACTTGATGTCTAAGAGGTTGGGGGAGAGTGAGAAGCTAGTCAAGAACCCGTTTGAGCTGGCCAGGCAGCACAAGCCTTCCATAATCTTCATCAACGAGGTGGATTCCCTCTGCGGATCCCGCAATGAAAATGAGAGCTAGGCTGCCCGAAGGATCAAAACAGAGTTCTTGGTCCAGATGTAAGGAGTGGGGAATAACAACGATGGGACTCTGGTTCTTGGTGCCACAAACATCCCCTGGGTGTCGGATTCAGCCATTAGAAGGAGGTTTGAAAAGCGGATTCACATCCCGTTGCCGGAGGAGGCTGCCCGTTCCCAGATGTTCCGGTTGCATCTGGGCAGCATGCCACACAGCCTCACGGACGCCAATATCCAGGAGCTGGCCCGGAAGACAGAGGGCTACTCAGGTGCAGACATCAGCATCATTGTGCGGGACTCCCTCACGCAGCCCGTGAGAAAAGTACAGTCAGCAACACACTTCAGAAAGGTCTGTGGCCCTTCCCGCACCAACCCTAACATTATGACCGGTGACCTCCTGACCCCATGCTCTCCAGGGGACCCAGGGGCCATGGAGATGACTTGGATGGATGTCCCTAGTGACAAACTCTTAGAGCCTGTGGTTTGCATGTCAGACATGCTCCAGTCTTTGGCCACCACCCGGCCCACAGTGAATGCAGATGACCTCCTGAAAGTGAAGAAATTCTCAGAGGACTTTGGACAGGAGAGTTAAAAGCTTTTCACTCTGGTGGCGGTGACGCGGGAGGTTGATGGCGGTAAATTCATGCAGTCCTCATGTCAGTGGCCAGACAGGGCTGCCGGGCTCATCCTAAAATCACTCAGTGTCCCCTGGGCTGTCTGGCCACCAGCCAAGGAGCAGGAAGGAAGGGGCTCCCAGCCGCAGAGATGCAGAAGCACGTCTGGCAGTGGGTGGAATACTGGCTCTTTCTACTTCCTCCTCCTCTTCTGGATGCTCACCAACTCCTTGTCCTGCCACTCCATGTTTGTTTTTAAAGCCTTTTTGTTCCTCTAAATCAGCGGTTCTCAACCTGTGGGTCGCAACCCCTTTGGGGGTCGAACGACCCTTTCACAGGGTTCTCCTAAAACCATCGGAAAACACATATATAATTACATATTGTTTTTGTGATTAATCACTATACTTTAATTATGTTCAATTTGTAACAATGAAAATACATCCTGCATATCAGATATTTACATTACCATTCATAACAGTAGCAAAATTACAGTTATGAAGTAGCAACGAAAATAATTTTATGGTTGGGGGTCACCACAACATGAGGAACTGTATGAAAGGGTCGCGGCATTAGGAAGGTTGAGAACCACTGCTCTAAATTAATGCTGCTTGGATTTTCATCTTGTTTATAAATAAAGTCAAAATCACCTGGAAGCCTCACAGAGTGGGAGCAGCCGAGCAGTGGGGTTGGTGCAGCTGACCTGCGAGCCCCCATGGCCCGTTCCTTTTAGACCCAAGTGTCGCTCCTTGTGAACTGAATGGCTGATGCCCTGGATCCCCAGCCCAAGCTCTGACTGTAAAGGCCAAGAGTAAAGTCAAGCCACCCGCACCCTCCCAAGTCGGCATCCCGAGTCCTGTTCCTCCTGCAGGAGGAGAGGGGTCTGTGAACACCAAGCTGTGCACGTCAGAAGGAGTGAAGGCAGTCAGGCGGGTCTCACTGCTGCCTCTTCCCTCTGAATGTGAGAACATGAACCCAGCCACCGCCCGGGTCCCTGTCCTGGAAGTGGGCTAATAAATCCTTTTCCCTTCTTGAAAAAAAAAAGTCTGTGGCCTGGAAAGGAGATCACCCAGGCAGGGAGAAGAGAGCAGTCACGACTACAGCATAGCCTAGGGCCTCCAGCTGAGACATTGCCACCTGGCCTCCACTGAATGACTCAGGCCACTGGAGTGAATTGGTTTCATCCTGGTGGGTGGATGATCCTGTACATGATAGCAAGTCCAGTCATAACCCTCAATGATTCTATAGAAAAGGGGGAGTTAGGGAGATGATTTTAAGTATCGTAAGAATCCAAGAAAATATTTTAAGAAAGAATGAGGCTTTCTATATATTACCAACTATCATAAAAACAGAGTAAACAGCCCTAGCTGATTTGGCTCAGCGAATAGAGCATCGGACTGCGGACCGAAGGGTCCCAGGTTCGATTCCGGTCAAGGGCACATGCCTGGGTTGTGGGCGCGATCCCCAGTTGGGGATGTGCAGGAGGCAGCCAATCAATGATTCTCTCTCATCATTGATGTTTCTATTTCTCTCTCCCTCTCCCTTCCTCTCTGAAATCAATAAAAATATATTTTTAAAAAAAACAGAGTAAACAATAATCTCTTGATTTTCTGGGAATATAGCACTAACTGGACATAATCTTCTCTTATTGAAGACGCATCTTCTTGGCAAGGCTGCTGGTAGCTCTAGACCAGTGGTCGGCAAACTCATTAGTCAACAGAGCCAAATATCAACAGTACAATGATTGAAATTTCTTTTGAGAGCCAAATTTTTAAACTTAAACTATATAGGTAGATACATT
>NW_005360920.1:41858-47560 GCF_000412655.1 Myotis brandtii
AATACCACGTGCGGGCGCGCACGTACAGTGCGATTAAAACTTCGTGGCCCAGCGCCCACACGTGGTATTTTGTGGAAGAGCCACACTCAAGGGGCCAAAGAGCCGCATGTGGCTCGCGAGCCGCAATTTGCCGACCACTGCTCTAGAGTAACATGTAACGGGTCTGTGATGTTCCATTTCCAACCTCCTGGGAGGTATTCTCCTTCTATAAACTTGATTCAAGCATCTTTCAGTGAAACCTTCAGTATCTGGCCAGAAAGATGGAGTACTTGGGCTCACAAAAGGTAGCCCTGTTCACAAAAGGAGGATCTGTTACTAATCTATATCTATATATATAAAAGGCTAAGTGTTCAACCATCTGACCAGTAGCTATGATGCGCACTGACCACCAGGGGGCAGATGCTCAATGCAGGAGCTGCCATGACATGCACTGGCCATTTAAAAATAAATGGCACCACAGACCTGGCGCCAACAAACTAACACTTGGCTTCCCCCAAGTGGGACACAGGCCCCGCCACCACCCTGGAGCGACACCCCACCAAATTGCAGCCAATGCTGCCAAGACCCCCTGGCACAAAATGCAGCCCACAGCCCAGCCCAGCCTGTAAAGGGTCTGTGGGCGCCAGGTAATGAGGTCACGTAGCAACACCCAGCTTCCTCTCCCTAGCGAGTAGCCTCCTTGGAGTTTCTTCAGCCCAGGAACCCAACTTGCTTTATAGCCAGGTGCAAACATTTTATAGTTTAACCAAATGTTTGTGAAGCATTTTCCCATGCCTCATCTCATTTGATCCTCACAGAAGTCCTGGAGTAGGTAGACAGGAGACTCGGCAGAATCCTATTTTCTTTTTATTAGCAAGACACAAATAGAGATATTAAAATATTTCTTCTAATTAATTTCCTTTCAATGTGCACGAATCCATACACTGAGACACTAGTATAACAGAATGTAGGAAATGGGCCATGAGCAGCCCCACAGGCAATATCTTTACAAATGACAAGTTAGCATATGAAGACATTTAAAATCAGTAGGAAAGGGGTGAATTAATAAAATGGTATATTGAACATTGTCTATTAATCCAGAAGAAAATAAAGTATAGATTCTAATATCAAATTACATCAAGTGAGGCACTTGATAAACAGAGACCTTTACTTTGTATCCAGTGCATGATGGTGGATGTTTTGCTGTCAGTAGGACAGTTGATCCAGGTAGCAATGCTGGCTATCAGCGTAGTGAAGTCTTCATCAACAACTTGATTCCAGTCAGTTTTGTCAGAGAATAGTCTCTTACCACGGCATCTAGTTAAACAACCCAGCTATGATGCTCAGCAGCTGTGCCTTTCCCCACAGTTCACAGAACCAGGGGGCTGCTTTTGTCATTCTGTGGCGTGCGTTACATCTGACATGTCAGGGAGGCACAGTAAGAGCCCAGGAGTAAATAAAAACACACCGAGTTTGAGCAAAGGGAATGCTGGCTAGAGTTGAGAACACATCAAGTTTTGGGTCTGCATAGTGACAGGTTGAATAGTCACAGGCTCTGAGTGATTTCAACTGGTCAAACCATCAGGGAAACAAGGGCTGCTCAGAGTAACCTCTGTGGGTGTAGGGCCCTGCTGAGCCAGCAGCTTTGCTCCAGGCAGCAGCATGGGGATAAACTTCTTCTCTAAGGGATAGCTACTATTTCATGTACGGCTGATACTGCTGGGACTAGGAGAGCTGTATTCTTGAACATACCATGAAGTCCTTTCCATCTTGTTAGTTGGTCTAATGATACCCTCCACAATCAAGTTAGAGGTCTGAGAGGCAGACGTTCAGTGTAAGAGAGCTAAAGACTAAGTTAATAGGTACCTAAAAAGGGGGTATGCTTGGTAGCTTTGCTAGGGCATCAAGTCAAACCACCCTGTCCCCTCACCCCCAAGGGGCCTCCTTTTGCTGGAAGTTTGAGTCAACAAAATCAGTCAGAGAGTTGAAGCCCACTAAGGGCTGTGGGACCTCAAAGGTATCTCACTTCCTGACTGGGAGAATTCTCTCTGTACCTTATGGGAAGGGGGAGTATAACACATGACATTAATTTCTTGTAAAAAATTAAAAAAATTATTGTTGATTTCAGAGAAAGGGGAAGAGAGAGGGAAACATCAATGTGAGAGGGTAACATTGATCAGCTGCCTCCTGAATGCTCCCTACTGGGGATCGAGCCCACAATCCAGGCATGTGCCCCAAATGGGAACCGAACAGGCAACCTCTCAGTGGATGGGACGATGCTCAACCAACTGAGCCACACTGGCCAGGGATACATGAATTTCGACTATACTTCCAGATACAGAAGTAACCACAGTACATTGCACTGGTGCAAATGGCCCATTTACTGAGGTTACATTCATTTTCCTTCCCTACTGTGAACCCTGCCCTGAGGACAATAACTAAATCTAGGTACCCCCAACTCCATGGGAACTGGTAAGATGTTGACTTGGGTACCTGTATCCTATAGGACCATAAACACTTTCCTTCCCCTCCCTCGAAGTTCCCCAGAATAACTGGATGTATGCCAAAGGCCTTGAGTCCCCACTGGAGACAGGAAAACCTCTTCCCATAAAGCACCTGAGGTTTGGGTAGAGCAAAGTGCCAGGAGGTGTGGAGGGAGAGTGGCTTCATTCTGTTAAACAAGCCAGGTTTACTTTAGCTACATGATAGCTGCTCACCATTCATCTAATTTTTAAGATCTTCCAACTTTTTTGATTCATCCAAAGCCCAGTATCAGGTGGTATGATCTTACCTCATGATACTGAGAGGATGTCTTTTGTATGAATTCTCTGATGATCTTTGAAGGACCCCTTCACATATCAACTCTCTAATAAGGTCTGTACCCACTGGCTGATGTAAGCTTGGCTTACGCAGTAGTATTCTGCTCTCCAGCATTGGGATGGTTAAGTTATGTGCAGAAACAGACCTGCACAAATAAGTGCTCGACAGAATACAAGCCCAAGTCTTGCTCACAAAATCTTCAAAAGGAAAGATGTGGAAGAAAATTTGGTTCCACATATTTCAGGCACCCTGGCTTTCATCTTGTTCCATGCCATGTTAATCCACAGCATACCAGGCTGGCCTGGAAGTCATCTCCATGTTACCCTTACAGCAGCCTGGTCACTTGTTGGGGAAGTATTTTGTCAGAACTGGATGTGGCATACAACATGAGCATCCACATTCCACTAGCCAGTCACAAAGTCCCACTTAGATGAAGGGGAGACTGGGAAATTTAGATTAGCTATGTGCCTAGAGGAAAAAATGAAATTCTTACTAGGGAACAGATTACCAGCCTGTGTTATTGTGAGAGTTCTAATAGGGCATGACTGCATTCAAAAGGGCTTTCTCCATAGTAGCTTGTGTGAATTCTCTGATATACTCTCAGGGTTACCTGTTGGACAAAATTCTTCCTACATTCATATTTATATGGTTTTCATTCTATGTGAATTTTCTACTGTCAAATGGGTTGGTCTTTAGCCAGAAGGATTTTCCTTAGTTGCTATATCAATAGGGTTTTCTCCCTCCCTGAATTCTGTGGCCTACATTTAGGGTTGACTTCTTATACAATTTTTCATATTCATTACATTTATAAGACTTCTCCCGCTGTGAGTTCTCTGATGTATTCTGAGGTATGATTTCTGGCCAAAAGTTTTCCCACATTTATTACATTGAAAGGGTTTCTCCCCTGTGTGAATTCTATGATGATCACTAAGGATTGCCTTCTGGACAAATTTTTTCCCACATTCATTACATTTAAATGGTTTTTCCCCAGTGTGAATTCTCTGATGAACACGGAGGGTTGATGTCCGGGCAAAAGTTTTCCCACATTCATTACAATTAAATGGTTTCTCTCCTGTGTGTGTTTTCTGATGTTGAATGAGATGGTCTTTTCGCCAGAAAGATTTTTCACATTCATTACATTGATAAGTTTTCTCACCACCATGAATTCTCTGATGTATCCTGAGGTTTGACTTCTGGCCAAAAGTTTTACCACATTCATTACATCGAAATGATTTCTCCCCTGTGTGAATTCTATGATGGTCTCTGAGGGTTGACTTTTGAACAAAAGTTTTCCCACACTCACTACATTCATAGGGCTTCTCTCCTGTATGAATTCTCTGATGTCCTCTGAGGGTTGATTTCTGGACAAATGTTTTCCCACATTCATTACACTTATAGGGTTTCTCTGCTGTGTGAATTCTCTGATGTGTACTGAGATGAGACTTCTGGGAGAAAGTTTTTCCACACTCATTACATTCAAATGGTTTCTCTCCTGTGTGGGTTCTCTGGTGTTGAATGAGATGTCCTTTTTGACAGAAGGATTTCCCACATTCATTACATTTATAGGATTTTATGTTGGAGTGAGTTCTTTGGCGTACTTTGTGGGCTGACATCAGGTAGGATTTTCTATTTTCATGATATTGAAAGAATTTATCCCCAGTTTGTGTTTTATCATTATATACCAATGCATTCTCTTCTGTGGCAATTCTCTGAGACTGAGTGAGATGTGAATTCCTGTTGAAATTATTCTCACTGGCATTATATACATAGTGTTTCACAGCCACGTTAACTTTATGGTGTTCCATGACAGCTGACTTCTCACAGAAGGATTTCCCACACTGCTTAAGATTAGAGTATTTCTCTCCTGTTCCAGTGCTTTTTTGATCAAAGAGTTTTATCACAATTTTTGCTACATCCATCATCTTTACAGGACTTTTCTCCTGTGTGAATACTCTTGTATGTAACAAAGGCAGCCTCATCATGGAATTTTTCAGAATTATATTCAGAACCTTGCTCCAAAATTTGACACTTTGGATGCTCAAGAAAATTTTCTTTCTAAATGAGGGGCTTTCCCATTTTTATTACATTCAATAAATTTATCTCCAGTATGAGTTCTCTCAAAGTTAAGTTTGAAAGGCACATTTTCACAGACACTACAGCAACCTGTTTTTGTCGTTGAATAGGTTCTATTAATGACATATTGAGAAATATTTTGCAAATTCACTCCCCATGAGACATATTTACAGGACATTTTTGTTGAAAAAACAGGAGCTATGTGTATATTAAATGGTTTTCCCCAAATTTCCTCTTCTTTTCTAGTCAAAGGCTTATTATTGATCAGTGTTATTTGCTGCAAATGTTTGTCTTTTATTTTCTTGTTCCTCTTGATCAGGTTATCATCTCTGTAATGTTCTAATACTGGGAAAAAATGGAAAATATCTTATGAATCTTACATTTTTTTGTGAGTGGGGCTTACAGACATATACCTTATGTTGCATTTCAGTTTTTGGTTTCTCAAGATTAAATAATTTGCATGCATACACGTATGTATGTAGATATATGTATATTCACTCTCTTTTAAAAAATATTGATATAGTGAAAATGAGAGAGGAAACTGGCAATAAATACATATTTATATTTGAATTTTAGATAGATTGGATTTTGCTACCTGGATGGAAAACGAAAAGATAATAGAAATTGGACTTTTATTGGAGTGGTTATTTTAGACAGCAGGAAAACCAGATTATGGGATGGATACAACAAGGACTATAAACTTACATAATAAGAAAATAAGAACTTAATGAGCACTAATGGGCTAGGCCCCAAAGAGGAAGGATTTAGTTCACCTTATAGCTGTGAGTCTATATCAGCCGTGGGCAAACTACGGCCCGCGGGCCGGATCC
>NW_005360920.1:47661-48001 GCF_000412655.1 Myotis brandtii
TGTTCCGGCCCTCCAGTCCAGTTTAAGAACCCATTGTGGCCCTCAAGTCAAAAGTTTGCCCACCCCTGGATATAGTAATACAAATAAGAGTAAAACTGATGAAAGGAAAATCCATTCTTGCAACCAAATTAGATTCTCCTTTGATTTATTCTATCTATCAAAATTGAACAATACGTGACCGTGATCACTACCTCATCCTAAATTCCACATGTTAATTTTATATGAGTGGTGCAGTTTTAAATGGGGTATTATGGAAAATCTTACTGCAAAGATTACACTTAAGAAAGGTCTAAATTCTTTTTTTTTTTTTATTGCTTAAATTATTACAAAGAGTATTACA
>NW_005360920.1:52813-68194 GCF_000412655.1 Myotis brandtii
CTGTTTCCCAAGATGGCGTGGTCGCTGTGCCTGTGCTGGCCGCCCAGGAGTGTCCGCGCCGGGAGCGGGACTCCGCCGCCTAAGACTGCCGGGTTTAGCAGCCCCTCAGAAGACCTGCAGAATCTAACTGTCCCTAGCTCATACACACACACCACACAAGTCCACACACTCCTCTATCACTTCCTTGCACTCTCACACTCTCTCCCTCCCTACCTTCCTGCTGGTCGCCATTTTTCTACCCCCCTAAATTCTTTATGTATTCTGGATGCCCATCATTTACGGGTTATATGACTTGCAAATATCATCTACTTTTGACTCATCTCTTAACACTCCATTAAGCATGAAACATAATTTATATCTGCATCTAACTTATATGTACAATATAACAGTATACAGTGAACACTCATGGAATTAGAAATCATGTAAAAAAAACAGAACACAAATTGCTCTGCAAAAACCCCTATTTGACCTCCCTGGTTACACTTTCTTCATGCTTATGTCTCCTAATGTTTATGTAATAATTTCCTGTATTTTCTTTGTAGTTTTAGACCAATATATGACTTCTTAAAAATGTAACTGAGTTTTGCCTTTTTATAACATATAATCATATAGACATATTTATATTTTTTGTTTCTTTTACTTAATCTATAATAATAAAAGCATAATATGCTAATTAGATCACATGTCCTTCCAGATGAAGCTGGGGCTGCAAGGGAAGCTGGTGCAGCAGCTGGGGGGAGGAAGGCCTACTCTTGCAGGAATTTCGTGCATTAGGCCTCTAGTATATTTATAATCAGTGTATAAGATTTTATGTAGCTTTATAATTCTCCCTTAGGAATACAATTATTTCCTTATTTTGCTGAGCCTAATTTTTGGCAAAAATAAGCAAAATTTCCATAAATATTCTTTTATTCATTCCAGAGCAGCGGTCGCCAATCGGTGGTCTGCGGATACTGGTGGTCAGTGAGGTCTGAAAGGTTGGCGACCTCTGTTCTAGAGAATACAATCATGCCTTTCTGTAGGTGATACAGTTAGGAATGGGACTGCTTGGTGACAAGGTATGTAAAACTTCAACTTGATTTGATAACATCCTCCTAATTCCACAGTGGTTTTACCAGTTCACATTTTCACTCAGTGTGTGAAGATCTTTGATATTTCACATCATTAGGACCTGGCATTACCAAATTTGTTGATCTCACTGCATATCATGCATCTCTCTTATCTCACCTCATATATTTTTTGCACTCTGTGAAAACTAATAAAGTTAATCATTTTCAAAGATTTAATTGGCCATTTCAAAGTTCCTATTCAACATCTCTAGCCTATTTTTGCAACTGGATTGTTACCTTTTCCTATATTGACCTGCAAAAGTTCTTACATTTTCAGATGTGTATCCTTCTTAGGTTACTTGTGCTGCATGACTATTCTGCTACTCTGTGGCTTGTCTTTTCATCCTTTTAATGGTTCTTCATGAACAAAGTTCTCAATTTTAATTTAGTAAAGTTTTTTAATCATTTCCTTCTATTGGTGCTTTTTGTGCCTTTTAAAAGTCTTGAAATACATAGGTGTTCATTGCTAAGCTGACCTTCTAGAGCAGGGGTGGGCAACCTTTCTGTGAGTGCGTGGCAAAACCAGCAAAATCTCTGATTCAAAATTCTTCTGCGTGCCAACCCTAATTTTTTGAGAACATGTTACGCCTACTTGATATCTCTTAAGGTGTATGTATGTGAAGAACCTTGAAGAAATAATAAAATTCATTCAAGCGACAAAAACACAGTATATGATGATGAAAAATACATTTATTTTTTAATGTATACATGTACACTGATAGTCCGACAGAAAACTTTACGACTCCGTTTGATATCAGTGGGCCTTTTGCTGCTGCATCACTGATGACAGAGATTTTACATCAGGTTTATATTTCGTGACCTTCAGAGATATGCACGAGCTACTACTTTCATCCATCAGGCTACTCCTATTATGAGACTTAACAAAATTCATCACTGAGAACAAAGATTCACAATTGTAAATGGAAGATTATAAGAGAGGGTTTGGCGTGCCAGCAAAAGTTACTGGCGTGCCATGTTTGGCATGTGTGCCAGGGGTTGCCCACCCCTGTTCTAGAGTCTAATTAGTGCCACCAAATTCTATCTGCTGGTGCTCAGTAACTCACCTTGGTGGCCTTGATTTGAGAATTCTTCCTCTAAGAACCAAGGCTCTTCTCCTTGCTCCAACTTGAAGATGACCTCTGGTTTGAAAAGGCAGTTCCCTAGAAGTAGGAACAATGGAGTACTTAGGGCAGAGGATAAGCTTTTTGGTCTCCAAAAGTGGAAAAAGATGCAGCTTCAGGAAGAGCAGCCTGAAGATCCTCATTGAATTTATCATTGGGAGTTGAGAGCAAATTCCTCAACAGGGCTTAGTTACTTTATACTCCTGAATGAAAACCCTAGGTAAAGTATCCATGTGTAGTACTGCTTAAAAAAGAAATGCCTTCTAGACAGAGTTACAAAAGTAAGTTGTGCGCTATGCTCACCCACTGCGATGAGGTTGTTGTAGTTCTCCAGCGTCACATCTCTGTAAAGCGTCCTTTGAATAGGACCCATGTGCTGCCACTCCTCCTGGGTGAACTCCACAGTCACGTCCCTGAATGACACTGATGCCTGCATACACTTCTGTTCAATTTGAAGGGTTCAGAATTAGGTGACAGAAAAATACATATGAAAACAATTCTTATGTTTACTGTAAAGAGCTTAAAACACAAATGAAAATAAAAATGCCTATTTAGGGTCTAATTTATACTTTGGAGTTAATTAGTAAAAGTATTTATAACTTATTGTATATATTTTTGAGTTATATACATGTTCAATCAATAAGCACATTAGTAAAGATTTTGTTGCTTGAATTTTAGCAAAAAAAATATAAAGTTCCTACAATTTTTATCCCACACCCTCAATATACAACCCCAGGTATACATACTTAGGCGAGGGTCAGCAAACATGACGTTGGCCAATTTCAGTTTGCCACTTTTTCAATTTAGCTTTATAGGGACATAGTCACATACACCCAGTTATTTAGTTGCTCTTGTGCTGAGCTAGCACTGCCTAGTAGTTCCGTAAGAGACCTTGTAACTACTAAAGGAAGATATGTACTCTCTGGTCCATTATAGAACAAATTTGTCAACTTCTGGATTAACCAATCCAATTAAAGGAAAGATTGACAGTATAAGAACAACAAATCAAACAGAATTTATAGAGCCCAGCTGGTGTGGCTCAGTGGCTGAGTGTCAACCCACGCACCAGGAGGTTACCAGTTTGATTCCCAGTGAGGGCATATGCCAGGGTTGCGGGCTTGATCCCCACCCAGCAGGGAGCATGCAGGAGGCAGCCCATCAATGTTGTTTCTCTCATTGTTTCTCTCTCTCTCTCTCTCTCTCTCTCTCTCTCTCTCTCCTTTCCTTTCCTTTCCTTTCCTTTCTCTCTAGAAAAAAAAAATCAATAAAAACGTATTTAAGCCCTAGTTGGTTTGGCTAAGTGGATAGAGCGTTGGCCTGCAGACTGAAGAGTCCCGGGTTCGATTCTGGCCAAGGGCACATGCCTGGGTTGTGGGCTCGATCCCCAGTAGGGGGTGTGCAGGAGGCAGCCAATCAATGATTTTCTCTCATCATTGATGTTTCTCTCTCTCTCTCCCTCTTCCTTCCTCTCTGAAATCAATTAAAAAAAAGTATTTAAAAAAACAACACAATTTGTAGAGAGTGATATATTTAGGTTGAAAGTAAGAGGATGGAAAAAAGATACACAAGTAATCACCAACATAAAGAAAATTGATTTGGTTATATTAACATAAATAGCAGATTTGAAGGTAAGAACGAATGATAAAAACATAATGAATAACAACATAAAGATAAAATGGTCCTTTTAACAGAAAATATAACAAATTGGTGTGCACTTGAAAATATAGCTTCCAAATATAGTCTATCCTTATTATTCAGAGATTCTGTATTTGCAAATTCACCTACTCACTAAAAGTTACTTGTAACCTCAAAATCAATACTCATGAATTTGTGGTCATTTATGGACATTGACAAAATGGTGAAAAATTTGAGTGCCCAATACAAGTTTTCCCAGCTGAGGTTGAACAGGATAATGCTTTGCCTTCGTGTTTCAGCTGTCACAGAGTAAACACGTGTCTTTTTTGCAGTTTATTTAGCATTTTTTTTCTGCTTTTTCTTGTGATTTCACTTTGTAAAACAGCCCCCCTGCGAAATGCTGCCTAATATTCCTGAGTGTAAGAAGATTGTGCTCTGCCTTATGGAGAAAACAGGGGTGTTAGATAAGCTTTGTTCAAGCATTAATTATGGTGCTGTTGGCTGTTAGATCATGAATCAACAATAATATCAAATAAGGTGTTTTCAAACAAAAGCACATATAAAAAGATTATGTACTGATTGATTGTCCCAAATGTTGTGACCAGAGGCTAAAAGGAACCTAACCTTGTATTTCCCCTCGGAGTAAAAATTCAATATTTGCTTATTCAGTGTTCATGGTAACTTATAACATAATTACTGAGAATAATTAGAATTAACTGTATATAAATAAAAGTTAACAGAAATTAGATAGACAGACCCACAGTTATCATTAGTGATTTTAACACAACTCAGTAACTGACAGGACAAGCAGTCTGAAAAACAAACAAAAGGTAATTGGAAGAGGGGTCAGCAGACTATAGCCCAGAAGCCAAATCTGACCACTACTGGTTCTTTTCTAAGTAAAATTTTATTGGGACACAGTCACATTCCTCTGTTTATGTGTTATTTATAGTTGCTATAGCACTAAAACTGTAGAGTTTGGTAGTTCCAACAAAGCCTACTATCTGACATTTACATAAAGTTTGCTGACCACTGTTACAGAAAATTTAAATGATTGACCAACTTGATTAATGAAATATATAGGATAACCTGATCATAACATAAATTATTCTTATGCACTTTGCACATTAAAATGCAAAAACAGTAAGTCTCACAAAATCAGAAAAAAACTGCATCCAGAGTGGCTTTGAATTTTTGCTCAGAGATGTAGAGCTGAAAGGAGCAGTGCAGTCACGCACCACTTAACAATGGGGACATGTTCTAAGACATGCTTTCTTAGGCAATTTCATTGCTGTGTGAACATCATGTAGTGTACTTACACAAACCTGATGGTATAGCCGAAAGCACACCTAGGCTATATGATATGCCAGCATTATATATGCACATCATTATGTGGCGCATGACTGTAGTAACATCATTACAACAAGAAAAAAGCTGGGCTAATTGAAAATTAATGTCTACAAATATTAAAGAATCTACAAAAATCTATTAGAGCTAAAAAATGAATTCCGCAACTTTTAGGATTCAAAATGAACACACTAAAACCATTTATTGTTCATTGTTAGTGTATTCCTATATACTAACAATGAACTACAAAAAGTTTAATAAAATAATTGCATTTACAATGTCAAATACTTAGGCATTCAACACTAGAAGACATTGCTAAGAGGAATTAAAGAAGACCTAAATAAATGGAAAGTCATTTTATGTTCATGGATTGGAAGATTTAATACTGTTACAATGGTAATACTCACAAAAGTGATCTACAGATTCAGTGAAATCTGTATCAAAACCCCAATGGCTTATTTTGTAGAAATGTCAATCCTAACACTCATATTGAAATCACAAGGGACCCTTGAGTACCCAAAACAATCTTAAAAGAATAACAAAGTTTGAGGACTTGAATTTCCTGGTTTCAAAACTTAACTATAAAGCAACAGTAATTAAGACAGTGTGGTATTGGTGCAGATATATGGATCCATGGAATAGAACTAATAGTCTAGAAATAAACTCATTCATGCAATCATTTCATAGGAAAATAATAGTCTTTTCAACAAATGATGCTGGGAAAACTGGATAGCTACATGCAAAAGAATGAAGTTGAAATCCTACTCATACCACATTTAAAAATTTATCTCAAAATGAATCAAAGACCTAAATATAAGTTTAAGATATGAAACTCTTGGAAGAAATGGGAGATAAATCTTCATGACCTTGGATTTGACAATGCTTTCCCAGATGCTACACCAAAAACAGAAGAAACCAAAGAAAAAAAAATAATCTGGATTTAATAAAAGTTAAAAACTGCATCAAAGGACACATTCAAGATAGTGAAAAGACAACCCACGGAATGAGAAGAAATATTCATGAATTATATACAGAACTCTTGACTTACAATGGTTTGACTTACAATTTTTTTTACTTATTAGTAGTGTGGAAGTGATACATAATAAATTACATGAGCTACTCAAGATTTTATTATAAGATAGGCTTTGGGTAATATGATTTTGCCCAACTGAAGGCTAAGGTAAGTGTTCTGAGCATGCTAAAAATAGGAGAAGCTTCATTATGACATTCCTTAGGTTAGGTATGTTAAATGCATTTTTTTACATATATTTTCAACTTAATGGATTTATCAGGACATAATCATCCAGGAGTATCTAGTAGCCAGAATATATAAATAACTCTTACAACTGAACAACAAAACAAAACCTAATTTTAAAAATGGGCAAAGAATCTGAATATACTTTTCTCTAAAGAAGATACACAAATGCCCTAGCTGGTTTGGCTCAGTGGATAGAGTGTCAGCCTGCCGACTGAAGGGTCCCAGGTTTAATACCAGTCAAGGGCACATACCTGGGTTGTGGGCTCAATCCATACACAAATGGCCAGTAAGCACATGAAAAGATGCTCAATATTATTGTCAGGGAAATACAAATCAAAACCTAAAACTCCAATGAGCTACAACTTCACACTCTAAGATGGTCATAGTTAAAAATAACAACAACAACAACAAGTTAGCCCTGGCCAGATGGCTCAGTTAGTTGGAGTATCATCCTGTACATCAAAACGTTGAAGGTTCAATTCCCAGTCAGGGCACATACTTTGGTTGTAGTTTCGATCCCAATGGGGCACATATGGGAGGCAACCAATCAATGTTTCTCTCTCTTTCTCTAAAAATCAATAAACATATCCTTGGGTGAGGATAACAAAAAAGTTAAACAAATGGTGGTGACAATGTGGAGAATTTGGAAACCTAATACACTGCCAATGGGAATGTAAAATGGTATAGTTGTTGTGGTAAATAGTTTGGCAATAAGATAAATGTAGTGTTATCATATAACTCAGTGATTCCACGCCTAGATTTATTCCCTAAAGAAATGAAAAACAGGTGTTCATACAAACACGTGTGTATATCCACATATCTATGTAGCTACCTACCTATGTATTTGATGTTAATAGCAATACTATTCATAACAGCCAAGGTAAAAACACCCTAAGCCCAGTGGTTGATGAGGGGTTAAACAAAATGTGGCGTATCCGTATAAAAAAAATTGAAAACATTATACTAAGTGAAAGAAACAGTCACAAAGACCACAGATTAAACAATTTGATTTATTTGAAATGTCCAGTCTAAGCCAATCTATAGAGACAAAATGTAGATTAGTGGTTGCTTAGGGTAGGGCTGGGGTATGTTGGGAGAGGGGTGTGTGATAGTTAATGATATGGAGTTTTTTTAAGTGATAAAGATGTTCTAAAATTGACTGTGGTGATGATTGCACAATCGTGAATATACTAAAAACCACTGACTACTTTAAATGTGTGACTTGTAAGGTATGTGATTTTTATTTCCATAAAGTTGTTTTTAAAAAGGACACCAGAAAAATGGGCATTTTTTCAGATCTTTTATGTCTATTTACAGAAATTGAATTCATAACTAAAAACCAGCCACAAAGAAACCCATAGGCAAACTTGCTTTAACTATATATTTTCCAAACACTTAAAGAGGAAATAACAGCTATCTTAAACTCTTCCATATAACAGAAAATGGAGAACCATTTTATGAGTATAATATTGATGCTAAGACATTACATGAAAAGAAAAGTTCAGGCCAATTACCTCTCCATTAATGTATACTGAGAAATAAGAAATGAAATACTAACAAATTGAATCCAAGACATATTAAAGGGATAGTTCTTCATGACCAGGGGGGAATTATCTCAAGAATGCAATGAGTCAATATAATTCACCCCTTTAACACAATAAAGGAATAAAATTTTATTATCTCACTAGATGCCAAAAAACACTTGACAGAATTTAGTACCTATATGTGATAAAAACTTTAAGAAAACTAAAAACAGAAAAAGAATTTCCTTATCCTTTTTTTAAAAAAAAAATCCTCACTGGAGGATATTTTTTCCCATTGATTTTTAGAGAGAGTGGAAGGGAGAGGGAGAAACAGAGAGAAAGACCAATGTGAGAGAGGCACATTGATTGGTTGCCTCTTGCATGCCCCGACCAGGGCCGGATCAAACCTGGGACCCTTCAGTCCTCAGGCCAACACTGTATCTACTGAGCCAAACCAGCTAGGGCAGAATCTCTTCATTCTAACAAAGGACATATCCAAAAGAAACCAGAAATATTGAGTACTTTCCCCCTCAGGTGAGGTATAAGAAAAGGATTTCTGATATTATCACTTGTATTCAACGTTGTTCTGAAAGTACAAGAATAAAGCTTAAAAAGAAATGAAAGACATAAAGACTGGGAAAGAAGTAAAACTTTTTATTTTTAAAAGACCTAATTGTGCATATTTAAAATAAAAAAGAATCTACAAACAAGCTATTAAAATAAATGATTCGATATGAAATTAATGAATACATTTTATTACACTTTATAGATATTGTATTTATTTCCAAAATTGAAGTTAAGACCTCCACCAAAAACATTATGACTCACTGAAGGCTCAAATACTGGTTAGCATTTTTTAGCAATAAACTATTTTTCAATTAAGATATGTAAATTTTTTGACAATGCTATTGCACACTTTATAGACTATAGTTTAAACAACTTTTATATGTACTGGGAAACCAAAAAAATCAGGTGACTCGCTTTACTGTGATATTTGCTTTATTCAGGTCTAGACTCAAACCCGCAATATTTCTGAGATATGCCTGTATTTAAAAATACATTGTATTTTAATAAACCAACAATAAACAATTAGAAAATAAAAAATAGTATTATTTACAACATCAAAATAGACCAAATACATAGAAATAAATCTAATGAAACATGTGAAAGACTTCACCTCTAATCTGAAAAACTACCCAGCAGGATTTTCTGTGGAAACTGACAATACTTCTTCTTCTTTTTTTTAAATTTCTAGAGGAAGGGAAAGAGAGAGAGAGAAACATCAATGATGAGAGAGAGTCATTGATTGGCTGCCTCCTGCACACCCACTACTGGGGATCAAGCCCGCAACCAGGGCATGTGCCCTGACTGGAAATCAAACTGTGACCTACTGGTTCATAGGTTGATACTCTGAGCTGCCGCTGCCCAGCAAAGATCGTTTTTTTGTATTTTTGTTAATCCCCACCCGAGGATACTTTCTCCATTGATTTTTAGAGAGTGGAAGGGAGGGGAAGAGACAGAGAGAAACATCAATGTGAGATAGACACATCTATTGGTTGCCTCCCTCATGTGCCCCAACTGGGGTCAGGGATCAAGCCTGCAACCAAGGTATGTGCCCTTGACAGGAACTGAACCTGGGACCCTTCAGTCCATGGGCTAACGTTCTGTCCACTGAGCCAAACAAGCTAGGGTGAAACTGACAATCTATAATAATAAAAGCGTAATATGCTAATTAGACTGGACGTCCTTCTGGACAACCTTCCGGACAAAGTCGTGGTGGCGGAGGCCAAGCCCCTTGCACGAATTTCGTGCATCAGGCCTAGTATTTCTATGAAAATGCAAAGGACCAAAATTAGCCAATAAATTTTTTATTAACTTTAAGGCCTTACACTACCATATTTCATGATTTACTACAATGCAATAGTAATTATGAAAGTGAAGTACTAGCAAAGGGATAAATAACTGGATGAAAGGAATAGAATACAGTGTAGATATAGACACACACACACACACACACACACACACACACACACACACACAGTCACTTGATTGACAACAGAGGCCCTGTTGCAATTCAGTGGACAGGGGATGGTCTTTTAAAGAAACGTTATGAGAGTAACTTGATATCCATATGGAAATATGAGCCTTGACATGATATCACACACTAAAGCAATTCCAGGTGGCCAAGCTTAAATCATCAAGCATCTGCTAAAGCATAAAATATCTTCATCATCTTGGGGTAGGGAAACACCTTTCAACCATGACACACAGAGGACTACCATTAAAGAAGACACTGACACTGACCTTTGAGGACTTCCTGATTTCACAACTTAACTATAAAGCAACAGAATCAAGACAATCTACTTCTGGGTATATATCCACAAGAATTAAAGGCCAGGTCTCGAAGAGATACTGGTATACCTTTATCCATAGCAGTATTAGTCACAATAGTCAAAAGGTGGAAGAGCTTGGCCGATGTTGCTCAGTCAGAGCATGGCCCAAGCACCAAAGGATTGTGGGTTGATTCCTGGTCAAGGGCACTTACCTGGTTGTAGGTTTGTTCCCCAGTCCTGGTTGGGGCGCATGTGGGAGGCAACCAATGTGTCTCTCACATTGATGTTTCTTTCTCTCTCTCTCTCACCTTCCTTCCTGAGGTGATTCAGGAGGGACATTACCTTTACCTCAGGAGCAGTTAGGTGAACAACCCGTGTGAAATGTGCTTGAGGAGGTGACAAAAGAAGTGGGCAGAGTAGTAGAGAAGCTATTCCAACAGTTCAGTGGAGAGACCATAAGATAGGGGAATAAAGTAGAGAAATGCATTTAAAGACATTAGGTGGAACCATATAAAATTGCTATTATTTTTGACAGACTCAAATAGAAAAAGTAGCAAAACATGATTACTGACCATCATCGACAGGAGTTGAGAAAGAAAGAGTGAGAGTGAGAGCAAGGAGACCCACGGATGGATGTACCCACTTTTGTGGTTTGGGTGGCTGGCAAAATAGGGTTTACCAGGGAATAGGGAAAGATGAGGAAAAGTAGTTTGGGAAGGACTGTCAATGTTGGCTTTTACTTTGAATCAGTTGAGCTGCAGACACCTACAGAGAGATGCTGAGTCAGTTATGTCCAATGTGGTAGCCACCAGCCACATGTGGCCACTTAAAACTTAAAAATTCAGTTCCTAGCCCTGGCCAGTTTGGCTCGGTGGATAGAGCATTGGCCTGAGGACTCAAGGGTCCCAGGTTCAATTCCGGTCAAGGGCATGTACCTTGGTTGCGGGCACATCCCCAGTGGGGGGTGTGCAGGAGGCACCTGATCGATGTTGCTCTCATAGATGTTTCTAGCTCTCTATCCCTCTCCCTTCCTCTCTGTAAAAAATTAATATATTTTAAAAAATTCAGTTCCTCAGTCAAAGAAGCCACATCTCAAGTGTTCAACAGGCGCAGGTGGCTTGTGCCACCACTCTGGACAGGGCAGGTATAGCCCCTTTCCATCCTCACCAAAAGTGCCATGGTCAGAGGGGGCCGCAGGGCCACCTTTGGGAGAACGAGCCAGAGAGGGGGAGGGATGAGTCAAGACCAGTTGGAAGGGTAGTGAGAAAGGATGAAAATGTGGATGACACACGTGCAAGGGCGAGAGAAGGACAATGGCTCCGTGAGATGAGTGAGAGGCAGGACAGCCGCAGAGGAGGGGGCAGACGCTAACATGAGACGAGTTCTTCCAGAGGGAGGCGTGCGGGCAGTCAGGCGCTGCACACGGGTCTAGTGAGGTGAGGACGAGGCAGGACCCATGCGATTTGACGGTGATTAGGTCACTGGTGGGTGCAGGGCATGGGTGTGGGAGGAGAGACATCAAGGCCTCATGCAAAGGTGTGAGTGGAAAGTGTGGCAACATCTGCCAGAGAATAGAATGTTAGACTATCTGCTGAACAACTCGTTTATGGCAGGTACTTGGGAGAAATATTTATGGAGAAATATTTTAAGGATGTGTGTGTTTAGATCATTCATGCTGACCTCCAGCTAGTCTAAGAATGATTTCTGAATTCTACAGGATGGTCAGGAAAATATCTAACTTCTGTTTTAGTTACCTGGACAACTGGAAGCCCTGCATTGGCAACGTGTCCTCTGCTTCCACTGAGGAGGGAGTGGAAACAACCTCCTGCATTCATTGCAGGGACGTTATTAGAAAGATGTGCACTATCACCATGGAGACCAACAGACATTTCTTCCTGACTTGGAGGATTTTAGGTCCCATGAGGAATGTTTGGCTTACGCTTGTTATCGACACACATCTTTAAGCTAATATTGTGTGCCCGACCCTGACATGCCGATCGGAAAAGTCAGGAAGAAATGTGCAGCTGCACTTGGGAAAATCTGCGACATGAGGACATGCATCTACCTACACAACAACTCTGCTGTGCTATTCATCGGCTTTTCTCTACCTTCCTTGAATGATGCCGGCACATTTTCTAGTTCTATTTGTCCATATCAATATATGGTTCTTTAACCACCGATAAAATCCACTGTAAAAGGGTGTTAATAAATAACTCACCTGAGGCTTTTTCATTCTCTGCTGCTCTCGGAGAGTGTGGAGACTGAAGGATCAGCTGGGGGCAAGGAAAGAGGAGTGGAGCCGTGAGAGGGCTGGTGCGTGTCTGTGTCACTTGCCTAAAAGTCTCACCACTCCCGCCGGGCCGGGGCGAGGCCTGCCTGTGGGGATGTGTCACTGGCCCTTGAGAAGGGCAGGAAGCAGCACGCAGAGCCCGCGCTCCCGGAAATGCGCGTCTCTGATATGAGCGCATGGATGTCACCTTGCTATTTTTTATTGGGTGATTGTAAATTATGTTACTATTGATTTTAATGAAGTACGTTCCCTCTGACTAATGTAATTAATGATATTATTAAATATAATGGTAATATTAATCCTGTCTTGATTTTTTGTTATTTGTTAATATTGTCATTATTTACACCTTGAGTTAGAAAATCAACAGAAAATGGAAAAGAATGATAAGATACATACTGATTAAAAAATGTAAAATCTTTTTGTTCTAATTTGTTGAAATTTCTCAAAAAGCCTTTTTTTCCCCTCAGCTAAGCTTCCCTTTTTATTCTCCTCCCGATGTCTACATTCTTGAGTCAAATTTACTTATTTCTCTTGAATCTGCTTTGTTTTTGAATTTTTAAAAAATGTATTGAATTTATTGGGGTGACATTAGTTAATAAAATTATATAGGTTTTAAGTATAGAATTCTATAATAGATCATTTATATTCTGTATTGAATGTTCACTACTCAAAGTCAAGTTTCCTCCCATCACCATTTATCCCTCCTCTACCCTCTTCTACCTTGCCCTAGCTCCCAAAAGTCTTATTAAAAATAAAAAAGACTTTCGATAAGACACTTCTAGTGACTTACCTGTGACAGAATGAATAGCACAGTGCTTTGCTCCTAGTTCTGTCCTGTCGACCAGGGGACATACATCCCAGGTTCGACACTTTTAAGGTTTCAAGAGTTGGAAACAGAAATCCCTTCCTATAGTATCATTTTTTGATTGTATCTGTTCAGGATAAAGGAAGCTTCAGCATATCTCTGGGTGCCACATGTGATGGACATGATATGAGAATGGCTCAGGATCTGGGAAGAAGGAAGAAGGAAGAAGGAAGAGAATGGAGGGCTATTTCAGAAGAAGACCAATTTCCTTGGCCATGGCTGTGGCTTTTCCTGTGCAGCCAGACAGTCACCCATCGCTCTCAACCCCAGCTTCCCACCTTCTGCAGGCTGGTCCAGTTTCTGCTGTCACCTGGGCTTCTGGATGTGGGGACATCACCAAGTCTGGCTGCCTCTGGACAAGGTGACCTAGGACTGCTGCTGGTGGAGCAAATCCGGACCCGCTCTGTTCCGAGTTCTCCAGCAGCTGTTCTGAAGCTCTGGTGAGTCCCAACCAGGGTTCTTCCAGGTGGGACGCTTGTCCCTATGGCTCCCTCCTTCCTGCCACGCAAGAGCCACTTTGTTCCAGCGATGTTGAGACCTAGGCCTAGGAAGCAAATCCATTTCAGTGTTTCTCCACTTCAACATTGCTGACCCGTGGGGCTGGCTAAGTCTTTATCGTGGGGGCTGTCCGCGCAGTGTGGGCTGTCTAGCAGCAATGCCGGCCCCTACTCACCAGGTGCTAGTGGCACCCTCCTCCCAGCCGTGACACCAAACACATCTCTAGACATTTCAAAAGTCCTCTGAGGAGCAAATCACCCTAGTGACATGATCACGTTACACCAGATTCTCTTGGAATTCACTAGACTGTTCTATCCATTACTGTAGCCACTGGCCACATCCTGCTACTGAGCACCTGAAATATGGCTAGCTCCACAAGGTGAATTAAAGACATTCTGCACGTTAAGATAAAGGCAATAGAATCCTCACTTAACACCCTCGACAGGTTCTTGGAAGTGGCAGCTTTAAGTGAAATGGTGTGTCACAATCCATTTGAACACGGGCTAATTGAGATAAGCAAGAGTTAAGTTCCTATGGCATATTTCTGGTCATAAAAACACCAAACTTCTACATAAAGACCCCAAATACCTCCAATACTAAACATTGATATAAATGTGAGCTACATATGTTTTTAAGACAGATTAATGAAAACAAGTAAGATGATTGTTCTAGCCTGCTTATTCAGGTCCAGGGTGTCCAGAGCGTCCCAGCAGCTCAGTGCAAGGCAGGACCCCCGCCCCCGACAGGACACCCTTCCATCACAGGGAAGCTCACACCACACGCCCTCACTCAGGCCGGGACAGTGCAGACATGTCAGCTAACCTCACCTCACACGCCCTCACTCAGGCCGGGACAGTGCAGACGTGTCAGCTAACCTCACCTGCACATCTTTGGGGCGTGGGAGGAAATGGAAGTCCCTGGCGAAAACCCACGCACACGGGGCAGAACGTGCAAACTCCTCCACACAGTGGTGCAGCTGGAATTGATTCATTCCCCTCCTTCACCAACGTTATTACAAAGTGCTGTTGAGTTAAATGCCATTATTCAAGGGCCTGCTGTAGGTTCTTAAAATTATCTTCACATGTTTCTTTTTAGTTTTTAATGTGGCTACTAGAGCCTTTGCCATGATATCTGAGGCGCACCTTATCTTTATATTGGGCGCGAGCACTGCCCTGGGCTATCAGATTGTGCCTCTGAAGGCAGACACAGCCTGGGGTGGGGGCCAGGAGCCCCCAGGGGCTGTGGAGACATGCAGAAACCCCAGAATACATACACTTGCCGCAGAGGGAGGTCCGCTGGCACTGACTTTACAATCCCGGTGCTGGGGGTCGGGCACAGACGCGCTGGGAGTGCTGTGCAGGCTGCAGCCGGTTCAGGCGGGCAGGGCAGGGGCGGGTGCAGG
>NW_005360920.1:68684-69473 GCF_000412655.1 Myotis brandtii
CGCAGCCCTGCACCTGCCTCCTGGCCCCTCGCCTTGGTGACCGGGGTCCGTACACTGTACTCTTCCGAGCCCATGCTCTCACTTTTTGATGACGTGGTAATAACTACAGAGAGGGTGGCTGTGAGAATTAAATGAAACACTAAACGAAAAGAACAACGCTGTCTTCCAAACGTGCTGGGAGCCAACATGTAACGGTGGCTTATGAATTAGTGCTCATTAGTGCCCATTAACTAGCACGTGGTTAAACAAATACTTTCCAAGGTACGACTTCTCTCTCTCTGAACAACGTCACAACGCAGTTTTTACTAATTTTTTTTCCCCTCAAATGACAAACCTCACCCATGACCTGCCTCGGCCTCCTGCCTCAGGCTCCTGCCTCGGCCTCTCTGCAGACCCCCGGCCAGCGAGCTGGGTGTGAGGTTCACAGCGCCCTCCTCCCTCCAGGTTCACAGTCAGCGCTACACGCGCCTCCCTCCCTCCAGGTTCAGGTCAGTGCTACACGCGCCCCCCTCCCTCCAGGTTCAGGTCAGTGCTACACGCGCCCCCCTCCCTCCAGGTTCAGGTCAGTGCTACAGGCGCCTCCTTCCCTCCAGGTTCACAGTCAGCGCTACACGCGCCTCCTTCCCTCCAGGTTCACAGTCAGCGCTACACGCGCCTCCTTCCCTCCAGGTTCAGGTCAGCGCTACACGCGCCCCCCTCCCTCCAGGTTCACGGTCAGCGCCTCCCTCCCTCCGCCCCGGCCGGATTTCCCAGGCCTGCGCGGCGGCTCCCGCACTCCGCCCGCATCCA
>NW_005360920.1:69729-81195 GCF_000412655.1 Myotis brandtii
ACTGATAACTGGAGAGCAGATTCTACCACAGCCCAGAGGTTATGGGCTAAACTTTCACTTACCGGCGAACACAGTGTGTGGTCCTCGATTGGGTCCTGACTGGAGAAAACAGAACATTTGGGAACAATGTGGAAATTGGTATAGGACTGGTATCAAGGGAAGTAATCGTTACTTTTGTTCATTCTTATAACAACATTGGGATTATCTAGGCAAGTTTACTTTCTTCAAGATGCATATTAAAGTACTTAGCGTTGTTTTATTTATTTGTAATTAACTAGAAAGGCAAATATAGGAAAATGTTATCATGTTCTACCTCTAGAATACTGGTATTCTCATTTTACTGTTTTCTACTTTTCTATGTGTTTGGAAACTAATATAAAGTTTATGAAGGGAAATTTTTGAACTGTTCAAAGTGTACCTTTTAAGGTAAAGACATATGAGTCAAATGCCAAAACTAAAACAATCCAGCATGAGTTTCATGTGCTTTATTCAAGGGAGAACAAACCACAGAATGGGGAAGTACATGCCTAGCAAGCAATGGATCACTCTTCTGATGGATTTTGGACAAGAGCAAGTGTTACAGAGCGCTTGAAGGGGCAACAGGAAATGGCATGATTGCTAGATCAGAGATTTCCTCACATGGAAGGTCCTAGCTTTTAGGGTGGAGTAAGCTAACAAACGCTGAGTTGGAGGGTTGTGATTAATGTGGTAGGTTCCTTAACAGATGTTCCCCATAAGTCCAGTCTGACTTAGTTTAGATTTATAACATAAGCCCCCTTTCTTATGTTACACATACATCTGGGGTCATAATGATTTATCAAGTTCAGATCATTGAGTAGCAAATGTACCGCTCTGTGGCAGAACGTTCATGGTAGGGAGGGCTATAGGGATTGGGGCACAGAAAACAGACCGGAACGCTCTGCACTCTCTGCTCAGTTCTGCTCTGAACGTAAAACTGCCCTGGAAGCCTCTTCCTATGGGGAGAAAAGGACACAGAGCCATCCTGAAAGAGCTCCCAACGACCAAAGCTGGGACATATTTAGCAAAATGATAAATACAGGAATGGATTAGAGCCCAAGGGATGAAATAATCTCCAGGTGCCCATATAAATAAAACGAAGGAATGAGTAAACTGAAGGGGAGAAGGGACAGAGCCTCCTAGCAGAACTCCAATTAATAACTGTGGACGATGTCAATGCTGCAGCCAAATCCCATCAGCAACACACTTGCAATTGAGCAACTTGGATTTCAATAGGGTTGCAATGAAGTCGTTGCATGAACTGTTTTAGTAAGAGGGTGCTAGGAAGGAATTATAGGGTTTGAGCTTTGGTTAGTTCATTTTGCAGAGGTTCCAAGGCAGCGGAATTTGGTCGGGATTGGATGCTGCAACACATAAATCAACAATAAAAGCCGCAGTCACTCATAGCAGCAGAGGGGTGTCTGGTATTGTGAGAGGGCACAGCAGGCTTGTTTTTGTCTGTCTCACGGCATCATGGTCACAGAATGGCCTGGTCTGCTAGCATTCTGCGGGATGACTTGCCTTCAACAGGAAAACACAGCTGTTGAGCTTTGAGCACCAGGACAGCTCCCAGCAGCAGCCAGGCTCTAAGTGGCAGGCAGTTCCTGATGCCAGAGGTTGCTGTATACTCCTTGCTCAGTTTCATTGATCTGCTGGTCTATTCTTTCGCCAATATCACATTGTCTTATTACTGCAGCTTTATGGTAAGTCTTGAAGTTAGGTAAAGTCAATCTTCAGACTTTGTTCTTATCTTTCAATGTTGTATTGGCTCGTGTGGGTCTTTTGCTCCTCTATCTAAACTTTGGAATCAGTTTGTTTATATCCACAAAATAACTTGGGATTTTGAATTTATTTACTTGGGAATCACATTGAATTTATGGATCAAATTTGGAAAAATTGACATTGTGGCAATATTGAGTCTTCCTATCTGTGAGGATGGAATATCTCTTCATTTGTTTATTCTTTCATTTCTTTCATCAGAGTTTTGTAGTTTTCCTCATATAGATTTTGTATATATTTTATTAGATTTACATTTAAGTATTTCATTTTTGTGGGGTGTTAATGTAAATGATATTGTGTCCTTAATTTCAAATTTCACTTATTCATTGCCAGAAAATAGGAAAACAATTGGCATTTGTATATTAACCTTATATCCTGCAACATTGCTATAATTGCTTATTAGCTCCAGGAATATTTTTTTGTAGATTCTTTCAAATGTTTTACATAGAGTCATGTCATTTGTGAACAAAATTGGTTTGATTTCTTTCTTTTCATTATGTATACATTTTATTTCCTTTATTTGCCTTACTATATTACTAGGACTTCCAGTACAATGTTGAAAAGGAATGGTGAGACGGGACATCCTTGCTTGTTCCTGATCTTAATGGGAAAGCTTCTACTTTCTTGCCATTAGTTGTAAGATTTTTGTGGATGATCTTTATCAAGTTGAGGAAGTTCCCCTCTATTCCTGGTTTGCTGAGAATTTTTATTGTTAATAAGTTTGGATTTTGTTAAATCATTTTTCTAGATCTATTAATATGATCATATGAATTTTCTTCTTTAACCTATTGTATTGATGTGATAGGTAATATCACATTACTTAATTTTTAAATCTGGAACTAGCCTTGCATAAGTAGGATAAACCCCACTTGGTTGTGGTATATAATCCTCTTTATACATTGATTCAATTTGCTAATATTTTGTTGAGACTTTTTGCATCTATGTTAATGTTAGATATTCATCTGCCGTTTTCTTTTCTTGTGATGTCTTTGTTTGGCTTGGTATTAGGGCAATGCTGTCCTTGGAGAACAGATCACCAAGTATTTCTTTTGCTTCTGTCTTCCGGAAGGGACTGTAGAGAATTGGTATAATCTCTTCTTTAAATGTTTGGTGGGATTCACAAGTGCACTCATCTGGGCCTGGTACATGTGTTGGAAGGTTAGAAATTTATTGATTTAATTTCTCTAATACATATAGGCCTATTCAGATGGTCTATTTATTTTTATGTGAGTTTTATGTATTTCAAGGAATTGAATAATTTCATCTGGGTTTTCACATTTGTGGGCATAGAGTTATTCATAGCATTCCTTTGTTATCCTTCTAATGTCCATGGCATCTGTAGTGATATCCCAACTTTCCTTTTTGATATTAGTAACTTGTGTCACCTCTCTTTTTTATTAGATTGGTTAGAGGTTAATCAATTTCATTTATCTTTTTCAAGAATTAGCTTTTGGTTTCATTGTTTTTCTCAATTTTACTGATTTCTGCACTAATTATTTCCTTTCTTCTGCTTCCTTTGGATTTAATTTGTTCTTCTTTTTCTAGTTTCCTAAGATGGAATAATAGATGATTGATTTTAGACCTTTCTCTTTTCTAACATAGGCATACAAAGCTATAAATGTTTCTCTAGGCACCGTTTTCTCTGCATGCCACAAATTTTGATGTTGTATTTTTATTTACTTCAAAATATTTTAAAATTTCTCTTGAGAGGTCTTCTTTGACTCGGGTGTTGTTTAGAAGTGTATTGCTTAAACAACTATTTTGGAATTGTCCAGGTTTGTTTCTGTATTGATTACTAGTTTAATTCCATTGTGGGCTTAGGGCATACATTATATCATTTCTATCCTTTTTAATTGGTTAAGGTGAGTTTTATGATGTAGAGTGTGGTCTACCTTGTTTAATTTTTATGTGAGCTTGAGAACAATGTGTATTCTTCTGTTATTAGGTGAGTCTATATATGTCAATTGATCAATGGTGCTGTTGGGTCCAGGTATGTATTTACTGATGTTGTGCCTGCTGGAAATGTGTATTTCTGTTAGAGGGCTAGCGAAGTCTCCAATGATAATAGTGTATACAATGCTCTTAGCAGTTCTATCAGGTTTTGCTTCATGTATTTTAATACTGATTCTTAAGGCACATACATATTAAGGATTGTTATGACTTCTTGGAGAATTGAACCCTTTATCAATATGTAAAGCCCCTTTTATCCCTGATAATTTTCCTTGCTCTGAAGTCTGCTCTGTCTGACTTAATATAGCTCCTATAATGTTATCTTGATTAGTGTTAGCATGTTACATTGTTCTCTATTTCTTTATTTTTAAACTATATGTATCTTTTTATTAAACTAGACATATCATTGGGTCTTATTTTTTGGTGCACTCTGACAATCTTTATCTTTTAATTGGTATATTTAGACATTGACACTTAAAGTTATTATTGATAAGTTGGATGAATATCTACCATATTTGTTACTGTTTTCTATTTGTTGACCTGTTCTTTGTTCCTATTTTTGTTTTCCATTCCTTTTCTGCCTTCTGTGGGTTTAATTGAGCATCTTATATTATTCTATTTTCTCTCACTTTTAGCATATCAATTATACTTCCTTTTGTACTTTTTTTCATGATTGCCCTAGAGATTGCAATATACATTTATAACTAACCTAAGGCCACTTAAAAATAATGCAATATCACTGCATGGGGAGTTTGAGTACCTATAACAAACAAAAATTTCTAGTTCATTTTTCCTGGCTTTTGTGACATTACTGTCATTCATTTCACTCACATGTAAGCTGTGGTTACTGAATACATTGTTGTTCCCATTATTTTGAACAAGCTGTTGTGTTAAATCACTTCAGAATAAGAAAAATTGAATTTTATTTTACTATCATTCTTTTCTAATGCTCTCGCCTTACGTTATGTAGATACAAGTTTCTGACATATTCACATTTCCTTTTCTCTGGAGAACTATAGCGTTTCCTGCAAGGCAGGTTCCTGGCAGCACATTTCCTTAATTTTTAAAAATATATATTTTAAAATGATTTTAGAAAGAGAGAGGGAGAGAAAGAGAACATCAGTATCAGAGAGAAACATCAATAGGTTGCCTCCTGTACGCACTCTGACAGGTGACCAATCTGCAACCTGGGCATGTGCGCTTGACCACAAATTGAACTGGCAACCTTTTGGTGCACAGAATGATGCTCAACCTACTGAGCCACACACACCAGGCCTTTTCCATTTTTGTTAGTTTGAAAAATTATTTATTTCTCGTTCACCTTTGAAGGATAATTTCCAGGAGCAAAATTCTAGGTTTGTGAGTTTTTTTCTCTCAACACTTTAAGTATTTCATTTCATTGTTTTCTTACTTGCATGGTTTCTGAGAAGTCAGATATCATTCTTACCTTTACTCTGGGTTATTGGTAGATGGTTACATGTCCCCTCCCCCTGCTTGGAAGTGCCCACATGAGGTCAAGTTGTGCAGCAAGGCAGGCTGGTGCTAGTACCATGTCTTGGGCCTCTTATTGATAGGTTTAGGGCACGCTGATGCCAGCTGCTGCTTGTTTGAGAGATTTTAGCAAAGTCTGAAGCCTGAGCTAGGACAGGCCATCCATATGGAAAAGCCACTGCAAACAGCTTGGGTGGAGCTGCAAATTGGATGGGGTGGCATTTCAGAGAATCACCAGGGATGAGCGAACAATGTAAGCCAGACTGATGGAAACTCAGATATGGTTGCTAGTCAGCTCTGTGATGGGGGAGGTCTCAGCATAAGAACAATGACTGCTGTGAGCACCTCTGTCTGGGAGGAAGCTGCCCCTGAGTTCTTGCTCTGATGCCAGACAATATGGTTCCTCCCCATATGTCCCTGGATTCCCCCGAAACCACTGCCTCAGTGCTAAAGCTCAGCAGTAGAAAGTCCATGTAGGTTTGTGTGCAGCCCTTTATGAGGAACTTCCTCGGTCTCCAGCAGCCTCTGTACCACTCAGCTACAATTCCTACTAGTTTTTATAGCCTGAAACTACGGGGACTTCTCCCAGCTTTGGAACCCTGGGCTGGGAGTCTGATGTGGGGCTGGGACCCCTTGCTCCTCATGAGAGGTCTACTGATTAAAAAACACCACATGTGAGTGTCGGACTGGCCCATTCCATGCCTCTGCCCCTCCTGCCAGTCTCAATGTGTTTTCTTCTTTCCTTACATTCAGCCAGATTTCAGGCAGTTCTAAATGATGGTTGTTCTATATTTCAGTTGTAATTTTGATGTGGTTGTGGGAGGTGGAGAGTACTGGTATTTACCTATACCACCATCTTGGTTCTTCTCTCATTTATTCTTGATGAGTCTGGTTAAATATTTATCAATTTTGTTTATCTTTTCAAAGATTCAGCTTTTGGTTTAATTGATCTTTTGTACTTTTAAAAAATATTTTATTTCATTTATTTTACTCTAATCTTTATTATTTCCTACTCACTTTGGACTTTGTTGTTTTTTTCTAGTCCTTTAGATGTAAGGTTAGATTGTTTATTTGAGATTTTGCTTGTCAGTAAAGTTTCTGACATTGATCTTAGTAATGTTTTTTTCTGATACATCTTTTTGGTCAAGGGAAACAAAAGAAAAAAAATAAACAAATGAGACCACATCAAACTAAATGTTTTTGAACAGTAAAGGAAACCATCAACAAAACACAAAGAAATCCTACCAATATGGACTTCTCCAATATTCACCAATGACACATCCAATGAGTTAATATCCAAAATGTATAAAGAACTCATACAATTTAACATTAAAAATTAGAGGACCTGAATAGAGACTTCTCCAAAGAAGATATACAGAAGGCCAATAGACCTATGAAAAGATATTCAGCATCACTAATCATTAGATAAATTTAAATTAAAACTATAATGACATATTATCTCACACCTGTAGAAATGGCTATCATCAATAAATCAACAAACAACATGTGTTGGCAAGGATGTGGAGACAAGAGAACCCTTGTACACTGTTGATAGGATTGCAACCACTATGGAAAATAGTATGGAGGTTTGTCACAAAATTAAAAATAGCATTCCACTACTGGGTAGTAAGCCATCATGAACTGTTATTTACACTAGCATTCTGTGGATAAATATTTTTGCAATTTCTAAAAATATGCTTTTTCATAGAGAATTCTCAGTGTTGCACAAAATATGTTTATTAATAGACTCAAATATCTTTAGTTCCTCTGTAAAAGGAAGCCAAAGGTGGATAAGCCTATGTTCAGTAATTAATGTTTCTGTTCTTTCTTTCTTCCTTTTTTTTTTGTTAAACCTCACCTAAGGATATTTTTCCATTGATCCTTTAGAGAGAGTGGAAGAAAGAGGGAAAGACAAAGAGAAACATTGCTGTGAGATAAACGCATTGATTGGTTGCCTCCTGCACATGTCCCAACCAGGGCCCAGGCCAAGGAGGAGCCTGCAACCAAGGTACGTGCCTTTGATCAGAATCGAACCTAGGACCCTTTGGTCCACAGGCTGATGCTCTATGCATTGAGCCAAACCGGCTAGGGCAATGTTTCTGTATTTTATAAATGAACTAGATATTGAATAAATTTCCAGTATTTAGTTTAATCTTAAAAAGCTTTATTTAGGGTTTTAGATTACTAATAATATTTAAGGAAACGAAAAACTTTCTCTCCTGCTTACATATATTTAATTTACTTGTTATTAATAATTATGTTTAGATTACTTACAAAAATTTTATTTCAAGTTCTTTCTTACTGACAAATTTTGTAACAGAGATAACATGAACTTATTTGACTTCTAGTAATTCTAGGTAGAATAAAAGTGAGACAGGTTAGTAAGCCAGGACAAGTAGAATAGGGAAACTGAGACAGATAAATGGCCAACCAGTTCACAGCCATCTAGTAAATGGAAAAAAATTATCTTTCCTAACCAAGGACACAAGAGTAAATGGTTTATTTCTCAACCAGAAGGTAAATAGTTTAAATCACCCTACTCAAGGAGGTAGATAACAAAAATCTAATTAGTGTCATTTGGGCCAACCACACCCAAAGATGGATGAAATTCGGGGAATAAATCTCATTTTGGTATATCAGCATAAACCTGATGAATAGTCTATTGAGATTTCCCCCTAAGCCCTCCCCTAAAATTCCCACCTTTATTAAATAGATAAGAACCCTCAAGACAAAGACCCAGCTCTGGCTCTCTCTGGAGCACTTCCACACCCTTCTTTCTTCTCAGGTTTGCATCTTTGCTTTTCTCTCCTGAACTCTAAGGGTCCCCTCAAGACTTGCAACTAGGAGAGCAATGGTCAGTGGCAGCTCGTCCCAGGCTTACCCCCTGAATCCCTGTCCCAGTTCCCCTTTTCTCTGACTTTTCAGTGAACAAACAGCAGCCTCACTGTGACTCACTTCTTTCCTATATTTCTAGAGAGCCGAAGCAGAGCACTGCTGAGGCTCTCTCCAGTGGCTTCTTCTAGCCTAGACTTTTCAGTGAGCTAACAGCAGCCCTACCTTGGCCCACTTCTTTCCTATAGTGTTTCTAGAGCCACAGCTGAGCACTACCTAAGCTCTCTCCTGTTGCCTCTTCTCCCCTACGCCCTTCCTTTGTTCCACTGACCTCAGCTTTAATAAACATACTCTCAAAATCACCTTAAGGAAAGATTTTAGTTTCCTTAAAAATCATGCTGCAAAATCTTTCCTACACAAAGGCAAAAACCCATACACTACCGGCCAGCCTGAGGCAGATCTACTCAGGGCCCAGTCCCTTTCCAGTGACAAAAGTATTATATTTAATTCTTATATCTCTAAAGACATGTCAGTTTTAATTAAACCATCAAACTTAATCTAGCTTCAACACTGACTATTTTCTCAGGTCACATAAACCTGAAATTCATTTGGCTTATTCTATTTCTGATAATTTAATTTATACAAGTGCTTGATTTTCTTTAAATAGAGCTCTTTTACAAATTAAATTTGGAATACCATCTTGAGGTAGAAATATTGCATATCTGCAACACACACACACAGGCAAATAGAGACTTCATAGCTACCATTCCAAAAAAATTAACCATGAGACAGGTATGATAACATAAAACTCACTAGTTTATTAAAGTAGGATCTGTTAAAATGACCTTTCACTCTTTTGTTGTTCTTCTAAGAATTACCTGCCTGAATTTTCTATTTGAAAGAGTTTATCTTGATAAATTAACATTTGCATCTCAAAGTCATAAGAAACGATTGTAAATTCCTTCGAGGATTTTGGTTTTCTAAGGCTAATATTAATAAACCTTTTGAGATGAATAGGGGAGGTTTGATAGAAAGAATTGGCAGATTTTGAATTGTTTCTGGAGCCACAAGTCTAGTTCCATAAAGACTAATTTGTAAAACAAAAATAGCTGTTTTTAACTCCTCAAAAAATTGGGTTTTTGCCTAAATAATATCAAAGGATTAACACACTCATCCACCTATGTTGGAAAGTATTTGTTTCCCTCTGCATACCTTTAATTTAGGGGAAGGCCTAAAAAAAATCCTATGAAACTTTGAATATCAGCTTCCAAATTGGCCAAGTTTCTGATCATAGAATTATTTAATCTTTTGAAATAACCAATCAGGTTCCATTCAGGACTAACAGCAAATATTTCCGGAAGTATTAAATAATCCCATGGATTTAAAAGGCATCTTCAAAGAGCATGCAAAAGATATTATTTTCACAAGATCTAAAGTCACTTTCAAGGATAGTAAAAAGAAATGACCAACAACCTGCATGCTTTAAGCAGGCAGAAAGCCCAGCAAAGTTTTTAGGAAGTAATCTACACTAATAAAAGACAAACATGCAAATTGACCGTACCTTTGCTATGCCTTAAGCCACGCCCACCAGCCAATCAGAGTGACTATATGCAAATTAACCCAACCAAGATGGCAGCCGGCAGCCATGGAGCTGGAGCAAGCAGGAGGCTTGGTTGCCCCAATGATGGAGGAAGCCAAGCTTCCCGCCTGCCGCGGCCAGCTCTGAGCTCCACTCAAAGCAACAAAGTTTCAATTATAGAAGGTAAATAAATCCCAGATACCTGCTTTCAGCTGGCCATGGCCACGGAGCTGGAGCGAGCAGGAGGCTTGGTTGCCCCTGGCGATGAAGGAAACCAAGCTTCCCTCCTGCCTGCCCTGGCCAGCTCTGAGGAAGCCAAGCTTCCCGCCTGCCGCGGCCAGCTCTGAGCTCCACTCAAAGCAACAAAGTTTCAATTATAGAAGGTAAATAAATCCCAGATACCTGCTTTCAGCTGGCCATGGCCACGGAGCTGGAGCGAGCAGGAGGCTTGGTTGCCCCTGGCGATGAAGGAAACCAAGCTTCCCTCCTGCCTGCCCTGGCCAGCTCTGAGCTCCTCTCAAGGCTACTACAATTTAATTATAGAAGGCAAATAAATCCCAGAATAAAAAAAAAGAAAAGGAAAAAAGGAGAGGCTGGGAGCTTCTGTCACTGGGGGGGCTTGGCCAGCCTGAAAATGGTCCTCAGCCCCTCACCCAGACTGGCCAGGCACCCCAGTGGGGACCACCCTAATTTGCCTACAACCGTCAGGTGGTCATAATAATCTGGCCACTCTCCCACCCGTGCACCAAGCCTCTATCCTATGTAATAAAAGGGTAATATGCAAATTGACCCTAACAGCAGAACAACTGGGAATGACTGGTCACTATGACACACACTGACCACCAGGGGCCAGACGCTCAATGCAGGAGCTGCCCCCTGGTGGTCAGTGCGCTCCCACAGGGGGAGCTCTGCTCAGCCACAAGCCAGGCTGACAGCTGCCAGTACAGTGGTGGTGGTGGGAGCCTCTCCCGCCTCCTCAGCAGCGCTAAGGATGTCTGACTGCAGCTTAGGCCTGCTCCCCGCTGGCAAGTGGACATCCCCCGAGGACTCCCGGGCTGCCAGAGGGATGTCTGACTGCCAGCTTAGGCCCAATCCCCTAGGAGGCATGCCTAAGCCAGCAGGTGGCCATCCCCCGAGGGGTCCCAGACTGCAAGAGGGCACAGGCTGGGCTGAAGGCCCCCCCCAAGTGCACAAATTTTTGTGCACCGGGCCTCTAGTCCTATATAATAAGAGAGAAACATGCAAATTAACCATCCCTCCACTATGCTCAAGCCACGCCCACCAGCCAATCCGAGTGACTATGCAAATTATCCGACAAAGATGGCGGTTAATTTGCATACACAGGTGTCAAGTGCCCCAGGAGGCAATGGTGGCCACGGCCATGGGCTCCTGGAACTTTCACAGGTTGGAGAGGCACAGCTGCGGGCACCTAGCCACGCCTGCGGACTCCCGGGACTTTGCCGGCGGAGAGCGGGAAGTTTGAAGGACTTGGTAGAGCAGGAGACAGCTGGACATAGAGCAGAGCAAGAGAGAGAGGGTGGGTTGGAGGGCGCAGCTCCCTCTGTCACCCCAGCCTCCTCATCACAGCTGTGGAGACTGACAGCAGGGAGGAGGAGGTCCCACCCCCACAGAATCAGCCAGAATCAGCCATTGGTCAGACAGCTCTCAGTGGCCTGATAGATAGGACTCTCATTCACCTGCATCTCAGACCATGACAGTAGAGAGGTGGGACTGTGTCTAAAGAACAACTGTTGATACAACATAGCTCTGCAGCTGAAAGATGCTGGCATTATCGACAGAAAGTGTCTGCAGAGCAG
>NW_005360920.1:82499-94219 GCF_000412655.1 Myotis brandtii
GAGGTTGCTGTCATATTCAGAAACGAAGATGGAGAACCTCCTTTTGAAAGGGACTTGCTCATTCATTGTAAACCAGATCCCAATAATCCAAATGCCACTAAATGAAACAAATCAATATCCTGTTTCCTACATTAGATGCAATGACATATCCTATTCTTTTCCCACATGGTGAACAAGGCTGGGGAACAGATATTGCAGTAAGACTCAGAGACAACAGGATAATCGACAATAATACTAGACAAAATGTAAGGACACGAGTCACACAAATGCAGTATTATGGATTTCATCTCTCTGCATGGGACACGTTCAATCCTATTTTAAATTCAGAAAAATGAACTCAACAGTTTATTGTGGATTCGTTTTCAAAAATGGAGACCAATCAGATAAATTTCATCAAAGAAAACCAATCTAAGTTGAGAGTTGAAAAATATAGTGGTTTGATGGATTATCTCAAATCTAGATCTGAAAATGACAATGTGCCGATTGGTAAAATGATAATACTTCCATCATCTTCTGAGGCTAGTCCCAGAAATATGCAGCAGCGATATCAGGATGCTATGGCAATTGTAATGAGGTATGGCAAGCCCGATTTATTCATAACCATGATGTGCAACCCCAAATGGGCAGATATTGCAAACAATTTACAACGCTGGCAAAAAGTTGAAAGCAGGCCTGACTTGGTAGCCAGAGTTTTTAATATGAAGCTGAATGCTCTTTTAAATGATATCTGTAAATTCCATTTATTTGGCAAAGTAATAGCTAAAATTCATGTCATTGAATTTCAGAAATGCGGACTGCCTCACGCTCACATATTATTGATATTAGATAGTGAGTCCAAATTACGTTCCTCTAATTAATTCCCGTTCAATGTGCATGAATTTTGTGCACCGGGCTACTAGTATGATATAAACAAGAAAGCAGTAGCTATCCCTAGAAGAGAAAGTGTCAATAACAAATTGGTCTGAATTTAGAAATTGACAATGTGAAGTTTTATTTCCCTCTGTCTGCTATGCTCATGAGGTAATCCATTTATAAAAATGTTTGAGGATTTTCCCCTGGGTTTAATACATTCTTCAACAATGTGTGGCAGGATAGTAAGAAGCCAGGAAAATTCCTGGGCAAGTGGATTGGGGAATTAGAGACAAAAAAATTAAACAAGGCCAAACAGTTTGGGCATCTTCCAGCCAGCTTGTGAGTCGCAAGACCTTATCTTCCCCATCCAAGAACACCCAAGAGCAAATAGTTTATACCTCTTCTCCCTAAGCAGAGAAGACTTAGCTTAAATCACCCTTGCCTGGGAAAATAGAGAACAAAGACCAAAGTAATGCCACTGTACCAGCTAAACCCAAGGATAGATAAAGTCTGTTGTTATTTGGGGGAAATAACAACAACCCCAAAAGCATTTGAATGGTATCACTTAAAGAGGGAATGTTAGGCAGTTCAGATAGCTGTTAGGGCAGGAGGAGGGGAAGGGGGGGCAGCTGAGGGGGAAGGAAAGTTTATCTCACCCACCAAAGAAGTGAACAGTCTTGGGACTTGCTAAGATAAAATTGCCAGATGTTCTCATAAATTCTTGGAAAACCTGCAATAATGTGAAAAGGGGTCTTGAGATCTGGTCTATCCAGCAGGGGAACCTTGAAACCTATAGGGGGAAAAGGTATAAAACTCCTGAACTCCCACCAGGTGGGGCACTCAGAATAGTTATGTTGCCCGCTTGTGCTTTCTGCCAACTGTATTCTTAATAATTCACTTGCTTTGCTTCCTTAATAAATTTGCTTGCTTTGCTTATCAGTGCTTTCTGCCATTTATCTTAGTTCTTTCTCATGAGCATGACAAGAGCTGAGGAAGGGAGAGCCCCATCTGATTTGGGTGGCTCTTTGACTATGGGGTAATGGGTTTTTTCCCTGCAACCTCAGGTGATCTTGTTTTAAAAGGAAACTTATCAATAGTCTCTTCAGAGTAGAAAGACAAATCAGACAGAGGAGTACTAAAATTAGTACAGTTATGAGTTGCAAACATTTCAGTCAATGACTAATTGCATATATGACGGTGGTATACCATATAGCTTAGGTGTGTTGTAGGCTATACCATCTAGTTTTGTGTAAGTTCCCTCTATGATGTTTGCACATGGACAAATCACCTAACAATGCATTGCTCAGACATATCCCTGTTGTTAAACAGCAAATGACTGTATAAACATTTACACATTAGTAACAGACCACCCAAATATAGGAAGCAAAAACGGATAGAACTGAGGGAGAAACAAACATTTCTACAGTAATAGGGAGACTTCAATACTTCACTTTCAATGATGGATAGAACAACCAGACAGAAGATAAATAAGGAAATAGAAAACTTGAAAAACACAATAAGTCCACTATATCTAACAGACATTTATAGAACACTGTACTGAATAACAACAGAGTACACCTTTGTCTTAAATGTACCTAGGACATTCTCCAGGAGAGAACATATGTTAACATTAAGGGCACAGATTAAGTCTTAATAGATGAAAAAAGGTACATATTATATCAAGTCTCTTCCATGACCACAACAGGATGAAGTTAGAAATCAGTAACAGAAGGAAAACATGGAAATTCACAAATTTGTGGAAATTAAACAACATACTCTTAAACAAACAATAGGTCAAAGAAATTACAAGGGGAATTAGAAAATAAAGATGAATATAAAGGAAACCACAAAAAACCCCAATCATAGGATGCAGTGAGAACAGTGTGAAGGATGGAATTTATAGCTAAATAATATGAAAAGATTGGGAAAATATGCCAAAGAGTTAGGCTAAGTCAGACTTAGTTTGAAAAAATTGTATTCACTTTTCCCACATACACACAAAAAATACTATGAAAAATTACCATGTTTGATTGTTAGAAACAAGTTATCATACTCTTTTTCAGGGAAACCTCCATGAAGCAGGTGTGATGTGCTCAAGCTTACACAAGTACACAGCTTGATGTGGCCCAGAGCTAAAGTTATATTATGTGCCTGCACCTGCCTTGCCCTTCTGCAGGTGCAGAGGCCCCTCTTCCTCCCCAGGACCACACGGGAACGTGGGCAGTGGGAAGTGTTGCTCAGTAGCCTCGGCGCTGCACCAAGCTGACCATGATGCTCAGGACCCTGACACCAGAGCAGTCAGCAAGACCACCTGCTGGCATCACAGTTTTACCTGCTCTGGACGGTCACTCTCCACAAGTCAAGCAGCACCAGAAATCACAGGGCCTCTGACCCTCCACAGCCCTTCACAGGTACTAGCGTGGGAATGGCTCGAAGCTTGTAGCATGACCTGTGCTTCCAGGGCGGGCCTTTTGGGGCTTTACAGGAGGCCCCTGAGACCTACCTGGTTGGGTTCCTTGAAGACACCAACTGCTGTGCAATTCATGCTGAGAGGGTCACCTTCCTTCCCGGACCTGTAACTGCTCTGGGGCTTCTGTGGGACAAGCCCTGGGCCTGTGGGCCCGGGATAAGCTGTTGTTTATCTAACTCTTATGGGGGTACAGGCTTTGCATATTGTTTTCTAAGGATAAGTTACCAAGACATTTGATACAAATAGAAAATTATGGACTGAAATCCTCACCTCCATTTAAAAAATAATAGGTTGTTATAATGCATGAATGCAGGGAATAGGGCTAGCAGTTAAATCCGATGGCAACTTAATGGTTTCTGTTGCACACTTAGGTACAGAACACTCCATCTTTTCACTATAATCTTCTATACTTGTTTTCCTTTATCTTGATGGGTAAAATGATGTAACTTGACTATTTCATCATTCTATTTTATTTCATCTCACTCACTGCTGAAACATTTACATGTATAGTCATGCCCAAACCACTACTGATGATAAGTTTCCCTTATGAATATGGAAGGGCCTCTAAGAATTGAGGTCAATCTCTATTCAAGGCCCATGTCAAAATTCTCCACTGACCCAAAGATGAATTCTCAAACACTGGCCCAAATCATGCCCCCTCCCCCCATGGACTCTATACACTGGCAGAGGACCATCCACTACTTGGAATTTATTTTTTCCAGGTTCCGACGCACCTGTGGGGAAGAATGTGAAAACTCATGCCATTTGCCCATGAGTAGGGCTAAGTCAGCCTTTAATTTCTGAGTCCTCTTTTCTCTGAAAGTTTCCATGTGATTATGTTACTCAAGAGAACACAAGATATGGTTCCTGTGTTACAATTCATGAGTGACACCTGAAATCACCTCCAGGATAACAGGAACAGAACTTAAGGTAGCAGCAAAACGGTGTGTGTATTTGTGTTGTTAGGCTAAAATATTTATACATCTGGTGTGTAACTTCTACCCGAACTGTAATAGAGAACCCGAGGAATAATACCCTGGCTTAGTTCTGGCTTCTATAAGCTTTCATTAGAAAGAAGCTCAGGAGCAGAGGGGAATGGTAAAGTGATGGAAAGGGGGGCTTTTTCTGTTTTCATGGAAAAGCAATTTTCTGGTAACTAGACACTTAGAAAATGTTTTGGGCTAAGTCACATGAGCCAGTTAATAGGGCCTCAGGCTTGAAAATTTTCAAAAATGGTGTCACAGAGAGAGAGAAAAATTGATGCCATAATAGGGTGAAGAACTCCAACCTGCCCACCACATCAAGGCTGAATCTCCTTTGGGCCTAATTTATCTCTTTAAAAAAATAGGAACTATACTCTTGCTTCAACCCTTTTAAAGAAACGCAGATCTTTACTTTGATTTTTAATAATACTCAGTGCCAGGTTCTATTTGCTTGTGATGTACATAGATTAACCCATAAAATGCCTTCAAAAAGGGCTGTAATAATTATCATCATTACCCGCCTTTCACCCATGAGACAACTGTAGGACATAAGCATCAACTTGCCCAAGGTCACATAGCTACCCAGAAGGGGAAGGGAATAAATACGCAAGTAGTTATGTCAATAAACCACCTTGAGAGTTTTCCCACATTCTTCACATTTATGTTTAATTTCCTGTGTGAGTTCTGATGTTCTCTAAGGCTTGATTTCTGGCTGAGAGTTTTCCCACATTTATCACATTTATAGGGCTTCTCCCCTGTGTGAGTTCTGATGTTCTCTGAGGTTTGATTTCTGGCTGAAAGCGTCTCCACAGTGGTTACAACTGTAGGGTTTCTCTCCTGTGTGAGTTCTCGGATGTTTTCTTAGGACTGACTTCTCGCTGAAAGCTTTTCCACATTCATTACATTCGTATGGTTTCTCTCCTGTGTGAGCTCTCTGATGCCCTCTGTGATTTGATTTCTGCCTGAAAGTTTTCCCACGCCCATCACATGTATAGGGCTTCTCCCTGTGTGAGTTCTGTGATGTTTTCTTAGACCTGACTTTGGTTTGAAAGCCTTCCCACATTCAACACATTTATATGGTCTTTCTCCTGTGTGAGTTCTCCGATGAGTCCTTAGGCCTGGCATATGGCTGAAAGATTTCCCACATTCATTACATTCAAAGGGTTTCTCCCCTGTGTGGGTTCTCTGATGTTTTCTTACTGAAAACAGAAATCCTGCATGATTTCTCACTGAAAGCTTTCCCACACTCATGACATTTATAGCGTTTCTCCCCTATGTGGCTTTTCTGTGGCGGAGTCACGCATAAATCCATACAGCAGGATTTCTCACATTCATTACACTCAGAGTGTCACTGTTATGTGAGTTCTCTGATGTATGTCGAAAGTTAACTTGAAACCCAATGTGTCTGTCGATGTGTCATAATCAGAGGATGGGTCTGTTGTGTGGGTTCTTTGATGCACCAAGAGGGCTGAATTATGGCTGAAATTCTTTCCATATTCAAAGGGTTTTGCCCGTATATGAATTTCCTGGTGTTCTCTAATGTGTGATTTTTGTCCTAAAGATTTCCCTTCTGTGTCACTTCTTTAAGTGACTCCACTGAAATTATTCCTGTTTTCAGTACATTCATATCCATTAAACCAGTGGTTCTCAACCTTCCTAATGCCACGACCCTTTAATACAGTTCCTCATGTTGTGGTGACCCCCAATTTCATTGTTACAAATTGAACATAATTAAAGCATAGTGATTAATCACAAAACAATATGTAATTATATATGTGTTTTCCGATGGTCTTAGGCGACCCCTGTGAAAGGGTCATTCGACCCCCAAAGGGGTCGCGACCCACAGGTTGAGAACCGCTGAATTAAACTCATAGTAACTCTTCTCCTCTGGATGATTGCTCTGCGAGACTCTAAGAGTTGATAAATCACATTCATTTTCCCCAAATTTATTAAGTTGACAAAAATTCACTTTTGAGTCGGTGTTGTTAGATAAAATAAGGGCAGTCTTTCCAAGGAAAGCCTTTCCACATTCATTATATTCAAAAGCTTGCCACAAAGCCTGAACTGTCTTATGCTGAATAACTTCCTCTTTATGACCAAAGGCTTTTACGTTTTTACTGTAAACAAAAGATTTCTCTCCAGTATTAGCTCTGCCATCCTTAATACCAAGGAGCCATTTGTCACACACATTCATCTCATGAGCCTTCTTCCTTGAATACTGACAATGTGGGGCCAATGAGCTGAGATGCAAATAAGCAGGCCCTGTAGTGTCAAATTTACAGGGCAACGTTCTTGCAGGAAAATGTTTATATCCAGATTACATGGTTTTCCTGAAATAACTTGCTCTGTAGCCAATGATTTGTTGGTAAATAAAACTTGCCACAACCGTTTGCCTTGGCTTTCTGGGCTCTTCTCTGAGAGTTTATCAAGTTGGGATTTTTCTAAAAATGAGAAAAATACAAATACATTATGATATTTAACACACTGCTTATGGAATGGGACTTATATGCCCTATTATGTATTTGACTCCTTGATTTCTGGCTCAGTTTCCCAACAATAAAAAATTCCAAGTGTATATTTTTCATTTTTGTTAAAATAAACTTTGTGTAGTGGAAAAAGAGAGGAAACTATAAATGAATATACATTATTCATTTGGGATCTTAAGATATAATTTTCAATACTGAGTAGAGAAGAGGATATAAAGGAAAGAAACAACTGAGAGTAGAGGTTATATTTAAAAGAGTTGGATGCTGGGAACAGGAAACCCAGAGAATGGGATGAATTCAACAAGGGTTATGGCTCTAAGTCGATAAATACATTTATAATGGAACCAAGTTCCTCGTGTTGAAAGAAATCATTCTAATGGGCACCCTTTAGTTCTCTGTAGTATCATTCACAGAAACAGATGTATCAATGGAAGTGAAAAAACTGATGAGAGTTAAAGCAAATTTTCCATGTATATTGGAGTCACCACTTTATCCTGGTTCTGGCTTTGGTATGTATGTATGTATTTACTTATTAATATATTTTTATTGATTTCAGAGAGGGAGAGAGAGATGGAAACATCAATGATGAGAGAGAATCATTGATCGGCTGCCTCCTGCACGCCCCCTACTGGGGATTGAGTCCGCAACCCTGGCATGTGCCCTTGACCGGAATCGAACCTGGGACCCTTCAGTCTGCAGGCTAATGCTCTATCTACTGAGCCAAACCAGCTAGGGCCTGGCTTTGGTATTTATATCAAGGTTGTTCAATAGGGAATCTCTCTTGACTCTTAAGTCTTAACTTTCCTCTTTTCAATTTGCTAACTAATTTCCTCCAAATCAGTCTTGCCCTTGTCCAAGCCTTAATTCTATTTTCAATCAACTTTTAACACACCTATCTAGTTTTTATTGGCTGTGGGAACTTTAAGGATCACAAGTTTCAAAATGGACCTAGGTTTTGAAATATCCTTTATATTTATTTACCATACATTTATTGTGCATATTTGACTGTGATTACCCTACTGCTGCCCACACTCTATGCAAAATATGTCAGCCCATGCTAAAAATAGTTGAAGGCTTTGAATACACTTTTCTCAGTACCAATAGATAAAAGATTTAAGTGATGTGATTCAGGAAAAGAAAGTTTTACATGAACTACATACAACCCAGGCATATGCCCTGACTGGGAATCCAATGGTAACTTCCTGGGTTCATAGGTCAATGCTCAACCACTGAGCCACACTGGCTGGGCTCCAGCAATAACTTTATACTCACATTCTTTCCCTAAATTATACTCCATGCTGGCCTTAGAACTATTTACAATCTTGATGCCCTGTCAAGCAGGGCAAAACTATTTTCTCAAATCTTAATTTAAAACAAAGGGTTCTAGCCCTAGCCAGTTTGGCCCAGTGGATAAAGCATCGGCCATCAGACTGAAGGATCGTGGATTCAATTCCGATCAAGGGCATGTACCTCGGTTTCAGGCTCAATCTCCACCCCCAGTCCAGAATGTGCAGAAGGCAACCAATCGATGTATCTCTCTCACATTGCTATTTCTCTCTCTGTCTCTCTCCCTCCCTTCCACTGTCTCTAAAAATCAATGGAAAAATATCCTCAGGTGAGGATTAACAAAAACAAACAAACAAAACACCCAAGAGCGTTCTATTATTGTCTCACACATTTAAACAACATTTATTTTAAAATCTGAAAGAAATTACTGCCCAAATCATTTATTTTAATAAGGGATACATGGAGAGCACCCATATCTGTGAGTCATGATTTTTAAAATAATTACCATCACTAAAATCAGGAAGTATCTTAAAACCGATGGCAACTCCAGAGTTAAATGGGTAGCACTTTGTCTTTCTTGATTGTACCTAAAATAATGGTTCACCTTTTAACCCACAGCACCTTATGTGACACAAGATATATTTATGCAGCTTTGCACAGCTCTCCAAAATAAAATTCTCCTTGTGATATTCCTTGTACAGGTCTGTACTATAAATTGCATAAGTGGTCCATAAAAAGCAGTGCCTCCAAATTACCTAGAGAGCTTTTTCACTGAGCTGACCTACACCTGATGATTCCAAAGTCCCAGAGGCCTGACTTGGGCATTTGCATTTATGGGAAGTGTTTCCTGAGTGAATCAACATGAAACACCATTCTCCACTTGGCTTTGGAATCAATCTGCAATGTTATTAAATAACTGGAGGCCTGGTGCACGAAATTCATGAACGGGTAGGGTCCCTAGGCCTGGCCAGTGATCAGGGCTGATCTGTGAGGTGACTGGTGAGGTGATCGGGGATCCTGCTCACACCTGCCTTGGCTGGCCTGGTGCTGCCCGCTCACTGGTCCCACCCCGCACCGCCGCCAGTCGGGGCCTGTGGGCTGGTGGCAGCTCCTGCATTGAGCATCTGCCCCCTGGTGGTTAGTGTGCATCATAGTGACTGGTCATTCTGCTGGTCATTCTGCCGTTCGGTTGATTTGCATATTAGGGTTTTATATAAATAGATATTTACTATATGATACGTGCCAGAGTAAGGAAGAGTAAAACAGAGAGGACCTTTTTTGGGAGGTTATAATGCAGTTGAGGAAAGGAGTTCATTCAATGACTGTATATTCTCTGGCAGAGTCTCATTTTCTTTTGACACCCAAGTGGATTAAGAGTTTACAAAAGAAAGAGATAAAGAATAGGCTAAAGTATTCCAAGGGTATATGAGAGAAGCAGGAATCTCAGCCCAAACTTAACGTGAGAATAGTGCTTTCTTTTTTCTACTTGAGCTTAGCTATTTACTTAACTATTTTATTCCAAGAACCACCTCTTGGCTTTATAGTTTTTACCATTATAGTTATAGTTTTGTCTTTATTACCTCTTTTGCTTTGCTTAGTTTTCTTTTAAAGGTTTCTTGCTTTTTAAAATAAGTATATGAAACTGAAAATTTTCCTCTATGAACTGCCTTATATGATAGCCCAAAGGTTCTAATAAATATGTTTTTCATTTAAAACAATTTCTGGATATTGTAAAATATTTATTTACTCATTGATAAAATAGTTTTTAAAAAAAGAAATACATGCATTATTGATTTAAGATAGAGGGGTTTTAATTTTTCTCATATTGTTTGCAATTTAGTGTTATTGAAAAATAATATTTCTGCTTTGCGGAATTTATTAACATTTGCCTAAAATACTTTTATATTTTGTTAATGCTCCAAAGTCCTTTAAAATAAGGTTTATTCTTTGTTTTCCGAATAGAGTTTTGAAAGACACATAACAGATTAATTTTATAAAATATGCCATGTATAATTTCTAGACCGGAGGTCGGTAAACTTTTTCTGTAAAAGGCCAGAGAGTAAATCTTTTGGGCCTGCTGGTCATGCTGAAGAGTCTGCTAGAGTCCACTGGCTGTGGAACAAAATCAGAGAGGAATATTAAGGTCTATAACACTGAATGTGTTCCTACTTTTCTTCACAACTCTTGAAGTTTTTTGTTTTATGTTTTAGCAATTGTACTTTTTGACCTGAATTGAACCTTATGTATTAGTTACATAAATAAATACTGAGTTGTTTTTATGTTTATTGACTTAACAGTTCATGACTTGTTTCAAACATTCTACAGTAAATTTTAGGTATATCGCTTTAGTAATCTGATAGCATTGCTCTGAACAGGTGAATGTAATCCCCTTACATCAGTCATATGGCATACGTTTGTTTTACTCTATGTTACGTAGTGAATTTGCATGTAGAAAAGAGTGAACACAGCTGGCCTGAGTGCTCCCCTTAGCTAGGCCTGCTTGGAAGATTCACCATTGGCTGGCATCTGAGAACTTAGATTTGGAGATGGTTCCCAAGGACCTTGTCCTAATGAATTTTCCAGGTGGACAACATTTCACACGTGTTGTCACAATTCATGGCTGCGGATCTTGGAAGCTTGCACCCGTTTCCTCTAGCCTTTGTCCCATGCACCCTTCTCTTCGCTGATTTTGCCTTGTATTATTTCACTGCAGAAATCTTAGCTATGACATGACTACAGTATATGCTGTGACCTCGACTCAATGAACCTCATGGAGGTCCAGGAACCCCTGATACAGCTTCATAGGAAACTTTTCTAGTAACAGGTCTGCTTTCTTTGCTCTGTCAAATGTATGTAGCTCCCAACAATAAGTAAGATTGCAGTTTGCTCCAATAGTTGTCTTTTGAATTTCATTATGTAATTTCTTAATCATCTATTTATTGAGATGGTATCGAGCAATTATTATATTATGATAAAATCAATGGTTCCTTTTTCTCTTCTGATCTGCTTACTCCCAATTTTAGTTGCTTTTTAGTTTTTATTTTTCTTCTGTTAATATATATTCATTACTTATTTTCCAGCATCAAATGGTATACTTAGGTTAAAAAATTTAGAACCAAAACAAGAAAATACAAATGAAGTATGGATTTCATTTAATAATAATTATCAATATTATATTAGTCATAATGACAAATCTGCTAGTAATATGAGATGTTAACAGTAAGGGATTGGGTGCAAGGTATACAGGAATTCTTTCTATTCCTGCAACTTTTCTGTGAATTTAAAGCTACTCTAAATTAAAATATTTATTTTAAAAAACTCAGTTCATGATCATAGCAGGAGAATGGAGAGAACAGAGGGAAAAAACCATTGAACTTTAGGACAGCACAACAGAAGTGGCTTAATCATTACAGAGCAGAAAATATATTGAATCAAAATGAACACAGCCCTGGGACAAAATCTCTTACACTTGTGTCTTTAGAGTCCCATCAGTAGATGAGTGGATAAAAAAGCTGTGGTACATCTACACAATGGAATACTACTCAACTGTAAAAAAGAAGGAAATTTTACCCTTTGTGACAGCATGGATGGACCTGGAGAGCATTATGCTAAGTGAAACAAGCCAGTCAGAGAAAGACAAAT
>NW_005360920.1:94262-95083 GCF_000412655.1 Myotis brandtii
TGTGGGGGGGAGGGTGGGGGGGTGGAGAGAGTGGTGGGATTGAGCAAAAACTCATGGACACAGACAACAGTGCGATGACTGCCCAGGGGAGAGGCGGAGTGGAGAGAGGTGGAGGAGGGTCTAGGGGGCATAAATGGTGATGGACAGACTTGACTTGGGATGGTAAACACACAATACAGTGTACAGATGATGTGTTGTACAATTGTGCTACCTGAAACATGTATAATTTTGTTAGCCAGTGTCACCCCAATAAATTCGATAAAAAATAAAAAATGAAGAGAATATCAAAGTGCCTATGATGCATTCCCTTTTTTGGTTGCCCACTTCCACATTAGAACTATTAATTCTAACATTCAAAGGTAAAGGCCTCTGAAAGGAGGTGCTGGGAAACATTTCAAACTGCTCACTTTAGCTGATTGCTCGGATCTAGTTTTCTTGGATGCCATCTGCCAGTATTCAATAACTTACTGGGGGAGCTTCTGCTTAGAAATTCTTTCTCTAATAACCACGGATCCTCTCCTTATTCCAGCGTGAAGATCAGTTCTGGTTTGGTAAAGCAGTGCCCTGTAAATGGGGAATAAGTCAGCACTTGAGTTAGCTGCATAGATTTCACTGTTTCTGAATATCAAGGAAGATACAGCTTCAGAAGTGGCACATTGAGGATGTTCACTAAAAAAATTTGGGGGGGCCCTAACTGGTTTGGCTCATTGGATAGAGCATCAGCCTGCAAACTAAAGGGTCCCAGGTTCGATTCCAGTCAAGAGCATGTACCTTGGTTGTGGGCACATCCCCAGTGGGGGGTGTGCAGGAGGCAGCTGATC
>NW_005360920.1:97443-108391 GCF_000412655.1 Myotis brandtii
AAGGGCGGGGAAAAAATAAAAGGAGACATATGTAATATTCTTTGTAATACTTTAAGCAATAAAAAAAAGAGAGAGAGAGAAAAAAGATTTAATAAAATAAATTAGAAATGAAAAAAAAATTTTTTGGGGGGGAAATTGACAACAAAAAAACATTTTCTTACACTCATAATGGATCACCCTCCTTAAACCCTTCAATCAGAAGCCTATGTAACATTAAATTCTAAAATAGTCAGTTTATGTGTTTTGAACAAGAAACTTCATAAAGACTTTGAGTTCTGGCCATAATGGAGTAAAAGAAATGGATTAACCCCTCCATATCAGACTTCTGAAAAAAAATGGCTCTTAGACTCTAGACAACAGGCAGTGTAGACCGGGATACTTGAGAACAGGAAAATAAATAAGGTGAGCTCTATGATTATCACTGCTTCCGGCTGAGAGAGTTACCAACCCATAGCAAAAAAAGAGACCAAAACAGTCCAGCTGACTCAGTAAGATGAGGAAACAGAAATGGATTTTAAGGAAGCCATGGCAACTAGAACTTGTAGGATAAAATACCAGAGAAGAGAGATGTATTGATAAGGAGTCTTGGCCCTGACCAGTGTGGCTCAGTTGGCTGGGTGTCATCCCGTACACCAAAAGGTTGTGGTTCGATCCCCAGTCAGGGTGCGTAGGGGAGGCAACCGATCAATGTCTCTCTCTCTCTCTCTCTCTCCCCCATCTCTCTCTTCCTCTCTCTAAAATCAATGAAAACATATCCTCGGGTAAGGATTAAAAAAAGAAAACTACTTTAAAAATATTAGCACATACAATTGAGCAATAAATAAAAAGAATTATACTATATGACCAAGTAAGGCTTACTCCAAGTATTCAAGGCTAGTTCAATATTCAAAAATGGGGTAAATAAGCAAAACCACAAATTCACAGCAAATTTTTTTTAAAAGTATTTGACAACATTCAATATTCATTCATGATAAATATTCTCTGAAAACCGGGAGAGGAGGGGAACTTCCTCAAGTTGATGAAGCATACCCGTGAAGACCTTCTGCTAAGAACATCATCTGTGAAACACTGCATGCTTTCCCCCTAAGGCTGGACATGAGGCCAATATGTCTGCTTTGACCACTCCTAAGAAAGTTCAGCATAAAGAACAACATATAAAAATGTTCTATAAACAATCGATAGAAAACAGAATTTAAAATACAATTACCTAAAATAATGAAATACTGAATTATAAACCTACCAAAACACGTATGTATCTTTTCTGCTGAAAACTGCACAATACTGATAAAAGAAATCAGAGGTCTCAATAAATGTATATACTATTTTTATGAATTGCAACACAGTGAACCTATTAACTCATAAAATTGATACCTATTCTGTGTAATGTAATTCCTACCAAAAACCAAGCAAGTTTATTTTTTAAATAATGTATTATTCCAAAATTTATATGTGAAGATTAAGTTAAGTAGCTAAAACAATATTTAAAAAGAAGTATAAGATGGGAAGCATCACTCTGCCTGATTTAGAGACCCAGAGACAGACCTGTACAAGTAGAGCCAACTGATACTTTGCAAAGGTGAAAATGCAGTTCAATGGAAGAAAGATAATGGTAACATGAGCAAATGGATAAAAAATAGGAGGAAAAAAAGACCTCTATGTATACCTCACTCCCTATAAAAAAATTAACTTAAAATGCACCATACATTTAAATATAAACATAAAATAACAGAATTTTAAAAATCTGGAGATCTCAGCTGTAGGGACTCAATGGTTGAGTGCTGACCTATGAACCAGGAGGTCATGGTTCGATTCCCATCAGAGCACATGCCTGAGTTGAAGGCCCCATCTCCAGTAGGGGGCGTACAGGAGGCAGCCGATCAATGATTCTCATTATTGATGTTTCTATCTCTCTCTCCCTCTCCCTTCCTCTCTGAAATCAATAAAAATATATATATTTTTAAATTTGTAGAAAACCTCTGGACCAAAAACTTGGTGAACTGTTCTTAGACACAACAACAACAAAAGCCCTAATAAATTGGACTTCATCCAACTTAAAAATTTAGGCTCTGCAAAAGACCTTATAAGGAGGATGAAAAAACAAGTTACAGACTGGTATTAAAAGGTACAAACCACATGTTTTACAAAGAACTCATATCTACACCACATAAACTCAATGGTCAACCCTCCTCCTTCTCATCCCTCCTTTAAAAAAAACAAAACATAAAGGAGAGTCTAGTACAAGATGGTGAGGACTAGGTCCCAGCCTTGCCCCACCCCCAACAATGACCTAACAAACACCTACCAATGAACATAGATCTGGGACAGCTCTAGAGTGTAATTAAGATACTGCAGCAACCCAGTGGAACACAAAACCTGACAGCCACATAGAAAAGCACAGAAAGCATTTTGCATGTGTCACCCCATCTCCTAGCCTGGCACAGCTTGGTGCCAAGAGAAATTCCCTCAGCCATGACCTCCTCCCATGGGGGGAAGGGAGAGCAGGAGGACCCCTGCAGACTTTGCCACCACGTAGTCCTTGCTGTTGCAATAGACACTCGCAACTTTCTCTAGTTCGGACATTCACAGTCTTTGCCTAGTTATCCCAGCTGCCTGGCGTCCATGCTGCTGTGACCCTGGAGCAGGAGATGCTACTGGGCTACCTTTCGGGCTGGAGCACCCCCACCTTCTCCCAACCGTCCTGGCAACGCTATGCACGTGCTCAGGCCCTATACTCTAGCCCTGCCACTGTGCATGCCTACACTTTGGCACCCATGTGCCCCAGCAGGAGAAAAGGAGGAATGTAACAGCTTTCGCCTCCAAGGACCCTAGCAGCCATTGCTGTCAAGCACCCCCCGCCCCCTGTCTTTGCCGATGCTGACCTCAGCAGATTCAATCAAGAAGATACAATCTGTGAATTCGAAGACAGGTCATTTGAAGTTATTCAGTCAGAGGAGAAAAAAGAATGAAAAGGAGTGAAGAATCCCTTTGCAATTTATGGGATACCAACAAAAGAGTCAATTTACATTTCTGGGAGTCTCAGAAGAGAGAGAGAAGTGCAGAAAGTTTATTTAAAGAAATTATGGCTAAAAAATTATCAAATATTGTGAGGAAAGTGGAAATCCAGATTCATGAACCCAATAAAAGATCAATCTGAAGAAGACTACACTGTTTAATTAGGAGAGTTCTTCAAATCAAAATGAAAACACATAAAACATTCAAAAGTGTATGAATGTGTAACCAGACAGCCAAGAGGTCCGGGCTGCCTGTCACCACTGAGCCAATTAAACAGAGACAGGGTTGAATCATATATGAGCGTTTATTCCAATACTGCCGGCAGCATGGGAGAGCAGTAGGTCACCCACAAAAATCTGCTCTGACCCCCCTGCCAGTTGGCTGGTTATATGCACACGAGGAAGAAGATAGCTACGTGCAGCTGCGAGCTACAAGTGTAACAGGGAAGGGGAGGGGAGGGTCTGCAGTCTGGCCTTCAGGAGCTCAAAGTCTGATAACAAGGTGGCTAACCTTCTATGATGTTACAAACAGCTCAGCCCATTCCTGGGACCCGAGAATGGTCAGTGTTCCTGAGAAAAACTCCCGAAGGAGGTCAGGGTCCAGGCATAGCAACTAAATCAAAACATATCCTGTCCTTGGTCTGTTCTCAAAATGTATTTCTTTTCTGAGTCATGGACCCATTGAGACATCTTATCCTTTCACAGCCTTGCTTCATCCTCCAATGTCCCAGGGTCTGTAAGAAAACTTCTCATCTATAGTTAGTAGGTGAATAATTATTAGACAACTGTGGCTCTGTTCTCATTATGTGTCCTTCCCCACTCTCAAAAGCAAACATTTCACTAATAAGGTGAACAAACAGATAAATACAAAATAATGTTACACTGTAGTGGTGGTACATAAATTACTTTTAATTCCAATATAAAAATTAAAAAAATTGTTAAGAGATATATAATATAAAAAGAATCAAACTGATTATAAGAACATAAAGTGTAGGGGGAAGATTAAAAGTGTAGTTTTTTGTGCAACTGAGGTTAAGCTGTTATCAACTTAAAACAGATGGTTATAACTGTAAGATATTTTGTGCAATTATCAAGCTAATTTCAAACAAAAAACCTCTATAATAAAAACACAAAAGATAAAGTGAAAAGAATAAAAGTAAAGTACTAAAAAAAATAAAGGAAGATGGAAAGAAATGACAAAACAATTGCAAACCAGACAGAAAAAAGTTAACAACATGGCATTAGTAAGTTCTCACCTATCATTAATTACTTTAAATGTAACTAGATTAAACTCTCTGATCAAAAGGCATAAAATACCTGAATGGATAAGAAAACAAAATCCAGAGATTGCTATCTACAAGAAGCTCATTTTGGAATTAAGGACACACATAGGCTGAAAGCGAAGGTATGGAAAAAGATATTCCATGCAAATAGTAACCAAAAGAAAGCCAAGGTGACTATACTTGTATAAGACAAAATAGACATTAAGAACTGTCTCTAGAGATAGTCATTTATAATGATTAAAGGGTCTATTCCACAGGAAGATATAGCAATTATAAATATATACACACCCAACATGAGAGCATATGTATATACCTCATATTGACAGATCTGAAGAGAGAAATCGAAAAATTAATAGTGTTAAAAAGACCATACTACCCAAAATGTTCTACAAATTCAATACAATCACTATAAAAATCCTAATAGAATTCTTTACAGAAATAGAAAAAAACTATCTTAAAAATCCATTGGAACCACAAAAGACATAGATAGCCAAAGCAATCTTGAGAAAGAACAATGCTAGAGGCATCACACTTCCTAACTGCAAAATATATTACAAAGTTATAGTAAATAGAGACACACAGACCAATGGAACAGTACAGAGAACCCAGAAATATATCCACAACTATTGATAACTGGTCTTCAACAAGGGTGCCAAGAACACACAATGGGAAAAGAAGGGTCTCTTCAATAAATGGTGGAAGCCTGGCTGGTGTGGTTCAGTGATTGAGCACCAGCCTATGAACTAAGAGGTCACAGTTTGATTCCCAGTCAGGGCACAGGTCCAGGTTGCGAGCTCACTCCCCCGTAGGGGGTGTGCAGGAGGCTCTCTCTCCCTCTCCCTTCCTCTCTGAAATCAATAAAAATATATTTTTTTTAAATGGTGAGAGAAAACTGGATATCCACATGCAGAGTAATGAATCTGGATTCTTATTCACACTAATACAAAAATCACCTCAAGGTGGATTAGAGACTTAAGACCTGAAATTATAAAACATTCAAAAGATAACAAGTGTTGGCAAGGATGTGGAGAAGATGGAACCCCTGTACACTGTTGGTGGGGATGCTAAATTGGTTCAGTCATTATGGAAAACAGTGTGAAATTTCCTCAAAAAAACAAAAATGAAACGACTTAAAAGATCCAGCAATCCCACTTCTATGTATATACCAAAGGCAATGAAATCGGGATCTCAAAGAGATATGTACACACCCATTTTTATTGCAGCATTATTCACAATAGTCAAGACATGGAAACAGTCTGTCCACCAACAGATGGATGATTAAAGAAGACATAGTATATCCGATGGAATATTATTCATCCAGAAAGAGGAAGGAAATTCTGACATTTGCCCCAACATGGACAAAACAGGAGGACATTTACTAAGTGAAATAAGCCAAACACAGAAAGACAAATGTTGCATAACCTCATTGGAATCAAAAACAGTTAAATTCATAGAAAGTGAGTGTTGGTTTCCACAGGCTAGGGAAATGGGGAATGGGGAGATGTTGTAAAGGGGAACAAACTTCAGTTATGCAAAATAAATAAACTAGGGAGTTGTAATGTGCAGCAATGTGACTACAGTTAACAATACTGTATTATACACAGGCAGACCTCAGAGATAATGTGGGCTTGGTTCCAGAAGACCACTAATAAAGTATTGCAATCCAGCGACTTGTACTCTTTTGCTGGCAGAGGGCCTTGCCTTCAATTTGTAACACACACAACATCTGCTAAGCACGATAAAATCAGGTGTGTCTGTACTTGAACTATGGCAAGAGGGTAAGTGTTCTCAAACCATTCCCTAACAGGTGACTATAACTATGTCAGGTCATGGGTATGTAAATTAGCTTGATCGTGGCAGTTATTTCACAATGTCTATGTACATCACAATGTCAAGTCTTAAGACTTAAATATACACAATTTTTATTTGAAATTATACCTCAGTAAAAATGGGGGGAATGTACAACACCATAAACAGACATTTACTATATATGGCATATGAACACATGAAAAGGTATTTAACATCACTATCCATTAAGGAAATACAAATTACAACCATGATGAATTATCATGATACACTTATTATAACCACAAATACAAAAAATAGTGATAATACCAAGTACGAGGAAGGACAGAAAGTCACTGAAGTTCTTAAACACTGCTGGTAGCAATGCAAAATGGTACAGCTACTCTGGAAAATAGTTTGGCAGTTTCTTAGAGAACAAAACATATACCATATTTTTCTGTGTATAAGATGTCCCCATGTATAAGACTTTCCCAACGCAAAATTAAGAAATCAATATTTTAAACATTTTGCTGGTTTTTCTCTTAAGGCCTTCTTTTTTGGCATCTTAAGGAGTTGTTCTTCCTGTTTTCTCCACTGTCTGATCCTACACTCAGTGGGAGGAGGTCCACATTGTCTCTCTGCAGCTCTGTTTCCATGTTCTTTTGCAGAGCTGATTGCATTCAGTTTGAATTTTGCAGAGTAAGACAATCACTTGCAGGTATTTATCTTTTTATTTTCTGACATCTTTATGGGCTTCGAATGCTCTGGTCCCTGTTGCATCTGCACACTCTCCACCTCCACCTCCAAGGCATCAGTGACGTCAGTGACAATAAGGCTCGTGATGGGAGGAAGCCTGTTTGACAAGGTATGGGCAGCTACACACCCGCAGGGCTCCCTCCTCGGCTGACTTCCGTGTATAAGACGCCCCTCGATTTTCAGTCTGATTTTAGAAAAAAATAGTGCCTTATACACGGAAAAATATGGTACTTACCAACAGGCACAATCACCCTCCTGGGTATTTATCTCAGAGAAATAATTATGTTCACACAAAAACCTGAACATGAGTCGTCATAGCAGCTTCATTTATTTATTATTATTTTATTTTGTTAATCCTCACCCTAGGATATTTTTTCCATTGATTTTTAGAGAAAGTGGAAGGGGAGGGACAGAGAGGGCAAGGGAAAGGAAGAAAAAAAAATCTATGTGAGAGACTACACAATTGGCTGCCTCCTGCCTGCTCTCTGATGGAGCTGGGATCAAACCTGAAAGGGAATTGAACCCTCAGACCCTTCTGTGGGTGGGCTGGCACTCTAACCACTGAGCAACACCAGTCAGGGCCATAGCAGCTTTATTTAAAACAGCCCAGCCCTGTCTGGGTAGCTCAGTTGACTTGAGCATCATCCTGACATGCCAAGGTTGCGGGTTTGATCCCCAGTCAGGGCACACACAAAAATCAACCAATGAACGCATAAAAAAGTGAAATAACAAATCAATGTTTCTCTCTCTTTCTCTCACTCTCTCTCTTAAAAATCAATAAATAAAAATAAAACAGCCCCAAATTAGAAACAACTAAAATGTCTTAATACATGAATGGCTAAACAAACTATGATACAGTCAGACGTGGAATACCACTTTAGTAATAAAAGAAATAAACTATTGGTACACACTAAAACTTGGATGAATCTCAATTTCAACTGTATGATTCCATTTATATACTGTTCTTGAAATGGCAAAATTGTGGAGATGAAGGGTATATCAGTAGTTGGCTGAGATTAGGAATGGTACAGAAGAAGGGCTTGGATATGATTATAAAGACGTGACACGAGAGGAATCTTTATGGTGGTGATAGAATAGTGCTGTATCTTATTTGAGGTGGTGGTTACATGAATCTCCACATGTGACAAAATGACATAGAGCTACTCACACACATTGCACCAACATCTATTTACAAATAATGTTGAGACTATATCATAGTCGTGTAATAACTAAAATAAATAATGGGGAAAATTTGTGAAGAATACAATAGTGCTAATTCCTATGAATCTATAACTATGTCATATAAAACCTTTTTAAATATATGCAAAACCTCAAAACAATCTGAAAAAATTTTCTTCTTAAGTAAGCAAGCAAGAGCCCTGGCTGGTGTGACTCAGCAGGTAGATCATCGACCCTCGCACCAAAGGTCGAGGCTTGGCTTCCTGGTCAAGGGCATGTATCTGGGTTGCAGTTAGATCCGTTGACCTGGTCAGAAATGTGGAGGCAACCAATCGATGTATTTGCTTCTCACATTAATGTTTCTCTCTCTCTCTCTCTCTCTCTCTCTCTCTCTCTCCCTCTCTCTCTCCCTCTCCCTTCCTCTCTGAAATCAATAAGAATATATATATTTTTAACTCTAAAAAGAAAAATATCCTTGGGTGAGGATTTAAAAAAAAGCAAGCATGAGATGGAGAAAAAAATGCAAAACATATATTTGATAAACTCTTTCAGTTCAACAAGACCAAAAAAAAGCCCACTAATCCCCCCCCCAATATGAAACAAACAAAAAAAAAGAACAAAGATTTGGTCATCTGATCAGATGCTTCATTAAAGGAGATTATGAATGGTTAAAAAGCACATGAAAAGAGGCTTAACATTGTTAGTCACCAGGGAAATGCAAATTACAACCCAGTAAGAGTTAACTAGACACCAACTACAACGCTTAAAAATAATAAGACCAAACCAAATCTTGGTAACCAAAGAGCAATGAGAACTCTGGGACATTACTGAGGGGCAAGAGAAACAGTAGAGCCAACTTGGAAACATCTGGCGGTTTCTTATAAAATTACACATAAACTTACCAGAAGACCCAGCAAACCCACTCTTAGGTATCTGGTTACCCTGACAACGGTCACCTACCAAGAGCTGACAGCAAACATCACAGCTCACAGTAAAATATAAAACTATTTTCCCTCAAGATTGACTGGATCTATTTCTATTTCTTTTTCCATGTAACGCAGAGCCCTCTAAGCCTCATAAACCCATTACAAGAGACAGTGGGGAATGGCTAAGGAGCTCACCTGAGGTACGTTCATTTTCTGTGGCTCTTGGGAGAGTGTGGAGAACTGAGGTTCAGCTGAGGGACAGAAAGAAGGGGGGGTCACAGAAGACCTGGCCCTTTCAGCTCCTAGATACACTCCCCAGGCCACCCCCCGGCCGGTGCCTTACAGGAGGCAGCCTCGTGAACACACACTTTCCTCCACTCATTGTCAACAACGCACGTGTCCTTCTGACGAACAAAGAAATAAAAACTGAGGATTCAGTGAATGAAATTGCACCAAAGGAAGGCCACAGTGGTTTCATTCTGATTAATTTATCAGAAAAACACTCAGTGTGCATTTACTTTTTGCAGTGATATCATTAACACCGAGTTAAAAAGATGGGTGCTGCGAGGCAAGCTTTTTATTTGTTGGTTTCAGCTTTGATGTGTCTCAAAAAGCCCTTTTGGTAGGATTTTTTGGTAACTTACTTGTAGGAGAGAGAAGAACGATGTTTTCCTCCTGACTCACAAACTAAGTTTCCCTGGACCAGTCACTGAAGGTTTGAAGATGAATCTTCAAAAGAGTCAGAAATTGATGACTTTGGAAGAGCCTTCCAGTCCCTCACTCTGGGGTCCCGTGAGCTCAGGATGTCAGCCGTGTCCCGGGTGATGGACAGCGTGCCCCCAGCACAGCATCTGTAAAGGGGGGAGGATGTTTAGGGAAAGTGGAGACCTTCCCCCCGCTGCCTGGTTACCCCGCCCCCCAGGCCTCACTCACAAGCTCTCCAAGGACCTGGCCCTCCCTGAGCCCCTGGCCCCTGGGTCACCCAGCTCACCTAGCTCCACCCGCCCCCACCGGCCACAGAGTGGTGGCTTCTGGAGGTGGTGTCAGCACCAGGACTGGCCCATCCTGGCCAGAGCATCAAGAGCTGCTTCTGACCTTGCAGATGCAGGGTCTGCTCCTCTCTGGGCTCCTCTGCCTCTGCTCTGAAGCTCCGCCCAGAGGCCTGTGGTCAGAGGGTGCTCCTTCCAGGGGAGACTGCGCACAGAGCCCTGCTTCCTATAGGCGTTTCTTGTTTCCAGGGAACTGAAACACAGACCTGAGAAAGATGCATCTGAGGGGCAAAGCCCTGACTCTTAGAATTCATTGTATGTCAGACCTAAGAGCCTGACCGAGCAGAAGGGCCAGAAACCTCCGCCTGCCCCTGGGATCGGAAGAGACACTGGAAACCCAGAGTCCATTTCACACGTGGTACAGCCCACCTGTGCGCTTTCCCTTCTGCCCCTGGTCCTCCGGAAGGTGGCTGTGCCTGCCTGTGAGGGCTGCGGGCTGGCGAGGGCAGGTGTGACGTCTACACGAAGCCTGAGGTTCCAGCACGACGAGCACACCTTGCTTCACTGCGCTTCACCGGTGGGGCGTGTTTTACACATCGAAGGCGAGAGGCTCCCCCAGCAGAGATGCCCCCTCGCTGTGCTGTGGCAAAGCCTGTCTGTGCAGCCCCCAGCCCTCCCCTCGGTGCGCACGCGTGGGCACAGCGCTCCCCCAGCCTGAGCTCAGGGTCCGCTGCGGGGACTACGAGGGGGCAGGAGGCCACACAACGAAAAGGACAGACGGGAACGGAGTGGCGTGTCCTCTAAGAGAACAGCCGCCACGTGGTGCTTCCTCCCTGGCACCTGCTCTGTATTTCACAAGTGATGACCTGGATCTGGGTGTCAAAACAACCATGAAGGAGGCATTAACACCGTCATTTTCAGATGCGAAACTGACTCTCATGCAGGTCCCTCTGTCCCCCTGCACAGGGGCAGCGCTGGACTTTCCTGGTCTTTCCTGCGGGAGCTGGGCTCTCGCTGCC
>NW_005360920.1:112171-112550 GCF_000412655.1 Myotis brandtii
GGGGGTCAATGAGGGACGACCATATGACTGAACAGCAGGCTGCGTGGGGCAACCAGGCCGGCAGGGGAGGGCAGCAGGGGGTGACCATGCCAGTGGGGAGGAGGAGGAGTCGGGGGAAAGCAGGCCAATGGGGGGCCAGTTGGTGGCGACCATGTCACCTAGGGCGGCAGTAACGGGCAACCAGGCCACCAGGGGCCAGTTAGGGGCAACCAGGCAGGCAGGCAAGTGAGCAGTTAGGAGCCAGCAGTCCCAGATTGTGATAGGGATGTCCTACTGCCGGTTTAGGCCCGATCCTGGGGATTGGGCCTAAATGGATCAGGCCTAAACCAGCAGTCGGACAACCCCCAAGGGGTCCTGGATTGAAGAGGTTGTAGGCTGG
>NW_005360921.1:0-931 GCF_000412655.1 Myotis brandtii
GGCAGCTTATAAACTGCCAGGTGGGTTGGGGGCTGTACTTCAGACCAGTCCCCTAAGCATTCAGTGATTGTTGTCAAGAGGTGGGACACAAGCGATCCAAGGACAGTGTATGTGAAAAGGGACCACATGCTCACTGACTAGCTCAGGGAAGGCCTGTGTGATGTTCTTGCAAACTCAGAGACCTAACGTTATCACAAAGGATGTTCTGAAATGAAAACTTTTAAACTAAAAGCAGTTTATGGTGGGTAGTCATGTCCTAGGCTGGCATCTTCCCTGACAAAGGTCAATCTTTACCTTAACTGAGCCTGTCTATTGCCTTTTGGCATATACAATAACATGTAATTTGGAATGTCAACGGAATTTACCTTTTCCCGTATCCCTCAAAGCATAGGCAATGCTCTGCGGAGACCAAATCCCCTCATTGTTACTGAGTTCATTGTTGACTTGTAACTATTCTATACACCTATAGGATGTAAAAGAAGTATGTCTGTGTCATTTTACTGTTTATCCAGTCACAGAGGATTCCCCACTTTGATTTCTCTGGGACCCTAATGTATCACCCCTGGATTTCATGTTACCACCATACATCTCCTGTTTTGATTGTAATGTATAAAATAAGGTGCAAAACTGCCAGAGAGCATTATCTCAATCCGCTCAGATTTTCTTCCTGCCAATTGTTGACAATGGGACTTAAATAAACTCACAAAAATTCTTCACAGGTTTGGGTGTTTCTTACTTTGACATTTACTTGACGTAGTGAGTCAGGATTCCAAAAAAGCTCACCCAGGACCATCCTGTGGACCTGGTGTTAAAATTCAACAAAGGACCCATTGAAACGCTGGTTCCCTATCCATCGGGTGAACCTGGGTGAGTTGTGAATTAAATCCAGGAATATTCCCTTGCTGGTGGTAGAGGGTTAGATTTATTTGAG
>NW_005360922.1:0-2374 GCF_000412655.1 Myotis brandtii
TTGGTCACATGAGTCAAAGGTGATTTTTGTGTTTTTACTGCTGTGTAGTTTTGACATTTTTAAGAATTTGTTTGCAATTTCACTTGCAATAGGGACCTGACACTGATGCTCCCCAAAGGCAAATTCAGCACCTGAGAAACGGAAGCTGCAATGAATCACAAACAGGTTTGGGGTAAAGAACTATCCAGTCAGTCAGACTTCTTTACGGCGTGATCTGCACACTCTCCTTTGAAGGTCAGTGGAGGATTGAAGAGGTTACTCTTGGAACCCAACCTTTCTGTTCCTAAAGCAAGAATAGCACCAATGTGTGCAGTCTGTCATTTAGTAAAATAAAGTTCTTATTCACTAATGGAGGGGAGAAAAAAAATCAACGTATAAACCTCTTATCCAAACCACTGGTTTCAATCCTGCCTGGGCATCAAAATTACTATTAGAAGCCTAAAATATCTACATGGGCCAATCTCTACCTCTGACTTTGATATTAGAATCTTCAGGTTGGTGCTAGAGTGTGAGCGTTTTAAACATAGTTTTTGGTTCTAGTGAATAACTGGAGTTGATAATCCCGTGCTTGACTCTCTCCTTAATTCTTAGAATTTGAATTCTCTAGAGTAGAAGAGACTTAAGCTTCACTTTTTCTCATCTACTTCTTCCTCTTTTCCCAAGAGGAGACAGACACTTTGAGACAGGTCATCTGGGGAGAATCCTGTCACATTCATATTTACATTTTTTTTAGGACTGGATACAGGGAGCCAGGAACTACAACTTTAAAGGGTCCTGGACGACCATTCTCTAACCCTGCTGCATCTATTGAGAGGAAATGCCAGTAGGGAGCCAATGTCAGTCATGAAGAAAGTTCAGAAGTCAACTTATTGGCTTATTTTTTAAGCATAGCACAGCACTCACCATGGTAGGAGCCACATAACATTAAGAGGGATGGTTAGTTCTATGTGACCAAACTGCAGGACTGAACAATGTCCAGCCTAGTGTTTGAGCCAGCTTAATGAGTAAATTATATAAACTCTATAGCTAGCCTTATGTGTAAATTATATGGAAACAGTCACTAAAATTGTCCCAGACTATTGTGTAATAAAAAAATTGATTTGTTGTCTCCATGTAGACCCAGCTTTTTATTCCCACTGTCTAATTTTACAGTGACTATTGCCTACCATTGTGGAGGAAATGAAACCATTCCAAGACAGATGGAATTACTAAAACCAAAGTAAATTTACGGTGAAATAGCTGACCACATCTTCCTTCTAGATTGTTCATTGAAGTTTGAAGAGTTCTTATTTTTTCTTCCTCTTTTGCAGAAGAGACCAAATGATTTAGATTCTCATATATTTTCTTAGCCTGCATGGTTTAGGTGAGAATGCAAATAATGCATAAGTGACTTTATAAAAAATTAATACAAAAGTAGCATTCAACTACCTGGGCAGCAGTATGGGATAGAGCAGTGGTCGGCAAATTCATTAGTCAATAGAGCCAAATATCAACAGTACAACAATTGAAATTTCTTTTGAGAGCCAAATTTTTTAAACTTAAACTATATAGGTAGGTACATTGTTATACATTGTTATAAACTTAATTAGGGTACTCCTAAGGCTTAGGAAGAGCCACACTCAAGGGGCCAAAGAGTCGCATGTGGCTCGCGAGCCTCAGTTTGCCGACCACAGGGATAGAGGAAAGAGGAGGTACTTGGTCATGGAGCTCTGAATGCCTCTTCTACTCATAGCCTCTTCAGAGCCAATGACCAGAGTGGTTTGCTCAGCCAAAAGTCACAAGGTGACCTGCAACGTGGCCACAGTTGATTAACTCAGAGAGGGATGTTTCATCCAAGATATGTATTGTCCAGCAGGTCCAACAGAGGGGCTTCATACTAACGAGACGGGCCAACCAATTGGATCTTCTCTCAGAAAGAGTTCAAATATGAGCAGTTATGTTAGTCAGTAGAGGCAGAAGTAGAATAAATACAAGCAAACATTAAAAGTTGAGCCACTCCTTGAATAGAAAATTAAAGTAGGGAGTAATGGTATTCATTTCCAAGGAATCAATTAGCACAGATAGCTCTGACTATGAAGCAAGACTGTGCGTAGGACTACCCCAAACATTGGTAGGGAAGTAAAGGGAAGGATCCAAATGGAGACACACTTAATATATGTCTAAAGATTTAGAAGTTATAAATAAAATCATGCCCATGTCTCAGCTCTTACTTCCATCCACCAATCTGCAGATGATGTGGCCCACACAGACTAAAGGATAAAGAAGCTGGACTTTCACCTCTCCCCGTACTCATGCTGGCTTAGAGGACCAATTCAACCTGTGCGTTCTTCTCCCATAATGTCGTTCACTTGATGGCATAACACATTTCTAAAAC
>NW_005360923.1:0-562 GCF_000412655.1 Myotis brandtii
AATTAGTCACAACCAGTATGCAAATTGACCGTCACTCCGACCCAAACAATAAGAGAGGGGTATGCTAATTAGCCCCAATATGCTAATTATCCATGACCAGTATGCAAATTGACCATCACTCCAACACAGAAGATGGCCGCTCCCATGTGGTCAAAGATGGCTGTCCCCATGTGGACACAAGATGGCTGCCACAAGATGGCCTGCAGGGGAGGGCAGTTAGGGGTGACTGGGCCTGCAGGGGAGGGCAGTTGGGGGTGATCGGGCCAGCAAGGGAGCAGTTAGGCGTCAATCAGGCTGGCAGGGGAGTGGTTAGGGGCAATCAGGCAGGCAGGCAAGTGGTTGGGAGCCAGCAGTTCCAGATTGTGAGAGGGATGTCCGACTGCCGGTTTAGGCCTGATCCGGGATTGGGCATATGTTCCAGATAGAGGGTGCAGGCGGGGTTGAGGGACACCCCCCGACCAGTGCACGAATTTCATGGACCGGGCCTCTGGTCTATATAATAATAACCTAGCAACCGTTACGGCAGAACGACCGGTTGCTATGACACACTGGCCACAGGGGC
>NW_005360924.1:0-1154 GCF_000412655.1 Myotis brandtii
AGTTAGTGTTTTTGGATGTAATTCTTTGATAACTTTTCCTATTACTTACATTATTATTGCACTAGCCAAGGTTCCATTTCTTCTAGAGTGGACTTTTGTTAATTATATGTAATGCTGTGAAGAAACAATGTATTCATCAGAATTTTTCTTAGATGAAAAATGAATAAGTCCCTCTCCATAGAATGTTAGAAAACCTGACTGTGGGAAGAACAATGCCTGATAAAATAAAAATTTAAAAATGAGAAATTTCTTGGTTATATCTGAAAGGAAATGAGGAGAGAGAGAGAGAGAAAGAGGAAGGGTGAGAAAGAGAAAGATGGCTACTGGCTATGCTATATAATGAAACCATTCCCCATTACTCTTGGAAAGAGAAAGATGGCTGCTGGCTATGCTATGTAATGAAACCATTCCCCCTTATTCTTGAAGTGAACAGAAACCATCCATACGAAATAAAAGGCTTGCTAATCCTATATAATAAAAGGCTAATATGCAAGTCACTATGATGTGCACTGACTACCAGGGGGCAGACGCTCAACACAGGAGCTGCCCCCTAGTGGTCAGTGCACTCCCACAGGGGGGGGGTGGCACTCAGCTAGAAGTCAGGCTCATGGCTGGCCAGCGCAGCAGCGATGGCGGGAGCCTCTCCCGCCTCCGAGGCAGCGCTGAGGATGTCCAACTACCGGCTTAGGCCCACTGTCGGACATTCCCCGAGGGTGCAAGCCAGGCTGATGGACCCCGCCAAGTGCACAAATTTCATGCACCGGGCCTCTAGTAATAGATAACATCTAGTGAGCATTTACAATGTGCCAATCAGCTTTGCTAAGCACTGTATACACATTAGCTCACTCACGCTTCATCACAACTGTGTGAAGTAAGAATCATTACCACTGTTTTCAAAATGAGGAAACCAAGGCACGGAAAGGTGAAATATTTTTCCCATGTGACACAACCACAGCAGTAGAAAGTGGAGTCAGGCCTAAAACCCAGGATGGAAGGCAAATGACTCCAGGAACTTCATTCTTCATTCTTTATACTGCAGGGCAGGGTTCAGAAAACTGTCCACAGGCCCAGCACAGCCAGGAGCCTATTTTAGTATATTTTTTCCGTGTGAGGTGTCGGGTGGCTGCTCTGCTTAGGGTTGTGGGGTTTTGGGG
>NW_005360925.1:0-900 GCF_000412655.1 Myotis brandtii
CTGCTGAGTGACCATCAAAAGTGTTCTCATTCTATATGCATTTTCACTGCACCTTCGAAAAACAATATCATAGAGAATTAAACAAATATTCAGTGACAAAAGAACAACTCCAGTAAACATGCACGTCTCTGTGATGTCAGCCACATGCAGGCCCACACTGGATGACCGTGTTTCCAGCCCTCCATGACCCAGAGCTCAGACCAGACATCAGGGTCCTCATTCTTTGTCTCATTTTTGTTCTTGCTTTGCAAACTCGATATGCCTGGCCTTAGAGTGTCAACAGGCAGAACCTGGGAAATGGAAATGAATCTCTCCTCTGGTTCTGTATTGTTTCCTGCTCATTGTAGCCTCTATGGTATTTGGTGGAATATTCTGGAGACCTGGCCATAGTTGGATTGTGGATAAACAGAAGGGAGCATAGGAAGTGGTCGTGGAAGGTTGGAGTTTGTTCAGAGTCAGGATGGGAAATTGTAAAGCTTGGGAGGTTTAGGGGTGAGAGGCTTTTTATGACTTCAAAGGCACCTAAGGATGTAATGTAGGAAGGCTCTCTATGTGTGAGTTTAGGTTGGGCTGAGGAACACAAGAGGGGCTGACCTACCTGTTGAGAAAGCAGCCACTGGAGCTAGTGCAGTGGTATTGGGGTGCCATTCCCCCAGAGCTAGAAGGATGTGAGGGGTGAGAAACAGGGTTCAGAGGAAGAATAAGGTAATAAACGCTTAGATTAGTGCCCTGACATTGGGACAAGTGGGCAGCAGATGTACAGGCTGACAGGGTAGATGGTATAGGAAACAGGGGACAAGACAGAGAAGGAGACAGAATTCGGATTGGTGGTTTTGAGGGATAGGGGCTGGGGAATCAGAGCCACCTCTCATTGGGTACAGAGTTTTATTTGGGGTGATG
>NW_005360926.1:0-419 GCF_000412655.1 Myotis brandtii
AATATTTGTGAAAAAAATGTGTGAATAGGTTTATGAACGATTTGATGAAGCAAATGGGAAAAATTAAGGCTGGGCACGTTTCAAGGGGGAAAACCAAGCAATTATTAAATTCAAGAACATTTTAAAAAGGAAAAGAAATCCAAATAATCTTAGTACTTTTTTTTACTCTAACAGCCACTGATTTACCAGGAATTGGGATATAAACACAGTAGAAGAGTGAAGGGAGGGAAAATAGGATGTGTGTGTGGAAGGGGATAAAATCCTCTTCTACCATAACAAGATGTCAAGGGATAGTGTCTCAAATTGTTAAGAAATATTAGCATACATTGGAAACTAAAGAGAAAATAAACGAATGGGACTACATCAAAATAAAAAGCTTCTGCACAGCAAAAGAAACCAGCAACAAAACAACAAGAAAG
>NW_005360926.1:1238-12416 GCF_000412655.1 Myotis brandtii
ATAAGCATAACCAATGGACATAAGACACTGGGGGGTAGGGGAGGCCAGGGGATTGTCAAGGGCGGGGGAAAAAAAGGAGATATGTAATACTCCTTGTAATACTTTAAGCAATAAAACAATTTTTAAAAAAAGAAATAATAGCATAGTCTATTATATAGAAACATGGTGGCCCTTGAGGTTAAAACTCAGCTACAAGTAATAACAACAAAAAATAATGAACTGACAGTGGCTTTCTGTCATTTTTCTTTCTTTCTCGGGAAGTTAATTTATTACCAACAAAAGTGTGGCATGCCTTCAGCTGCTCAATGATGCCATTAAGAACTAGGCTCTTTCTAACCTTTTCTTCCTTAATGTGTCGAGCTTCATCCTCATGCTCATCCCCTCAGGGTCACAAGATTGCTGCCACAGCTCCAGGCAGCACGACTATATTCCCAGCAGAAAGAAGAAGGAAGAGGACAGTGTGGCCATGTGTGTCTCAGGAAAGTCAAAGCCTTGTCAGAAGGTGCCCAGAAAGCATCTCACGGCCATCACGGGGACACATAACCATCTCTAGCTGCAAGGGAGGCTGAGAATGTATCTCTGGCTCTTCAGCTTCTGAGTGGAAGACGGCCAGGGAGAAGGGGGTTGGGAGTGGTAAAAGCCAGAAGAGACAGCCAAAGGCTGGTAAAATAGTTTAAAGTACTGCCTGTAGGGAGCAGGACTTGCAGTTGGAGTGGGACAGGATATTGCTGGATTTTTAGTATGAGCTCTTTAGTAGCACTGTCTTATTTTTTTAAGTGTGTGCAAGTATTACTTTGATGAAAAATTAAAATCTAGAAATAACGTGTTATGATTTCTATGAAAAAAAATTTAAATAGAAGCTGGTGGCAGTTTTCAGTCTCCAAAGGCAAGGACGTCAATTCACTTGGAAGGAAACTAACCAGAACAGGTTGTTTACTCAAACAAAGGCATCTCAGGTTTCTACCAGCTGATCTTAGAGTAGATTGTGCTACACCATTAACCTGAATATGGCTGGGAGAAACCAGTCCAGCACATTGCAGCAGTTACATGGGTTGGCTGTGGTTTGAAAGTACTGGTACAATTTCCTGTCTGCCATTTATGAGCTCTGTGACCCTGGGCAAGTGGTACCTGGGAGCCTTGCTCTGCTTCTTTATGAAATGAGGGTAATTCAAGTGCCTGGTACAGAGTAAGCACTCAGCCAATGCTCTCCACTCTGATTAAAATGTTAAATGTTCTGAGCAGTGACATAATTTGGGCGTACTTTAACAGTATTATGCTTCCACCGACTTCATTTTTTATCCTAAACATGGCTCTGTGAAAATTAGTATTTGTTCTTGAGAGATGTGTGTGCATATTTCCCCCCCCCCCCCCCCCCGCCAATACTTTGTTCTCAGGGATACTCTGTGTGGGCCATATCAAGAGATATGCAGGTTTGGATTGCTGTTGACGCGTGCTGGAGGGAAGGGTAAAATAAACTAGACTGGCCCTGGCCGGTCTTCTCAGTGTTTAGAGCATCAACCTGGGGAACCAAAGGGTCTCGGGTTCAATTCCTGGTCAAAGGCACATACCTGGGTTGTGGGTTCGATCCCCAACCCTGGTTGAGGCACGTGTGAGAGGCAACCAATCAATGTCACATTGATGTTTCTCTCTCTCCCTCTCTCCCTCCCACTTTTTCCCTAAAATCAATGGAAAAAATATCCTCAGGTGAGGATTAACAAAAAAATAAAAAATAAATAACAAAACAAGAACAAAAAACTAGACTGATTTGTTGTTTCCACTATATATATTGTTATTTAACATTAAAGAAAATCCACTCTGTGAAATGTGCTGCTGACTATTGTGATTGTCTTGTGTGGGCCATGGGAACCAGGTCAGCATGATGGGAGGCAGGTATGAGAATGTCCGACGGAGAAAGAGTCATGCAAAGTGTTATGCTGGAGCAGAAAATACAGAGTGGGGAACAGAACAATAACATCGCTTCTCTAATGTCAAGGTAAGAGCTGAGATCTGAACTCCAGGTAGGGAGCACATGGCCAAAACCATCCAGTTGGTAAACAACCAGCCTTCACACACACAGTATTTATCATACTAGGGGGCTAAGGAGAGGGACAGCCAATAGACAGCCTCCTTCAGAGGGACCTGGGTGACATTCTCTTGGAGAGGTAATATCTGATATCCATTAAAATTTTTTCCTTCTGGCTTAGTAATTGTCATCTGTTATTCTCAAGACTCCAGTAAAGTTCTATTAAGCACACATACACGGAAGATATTGCATCCATTAAAAAAAAGGGATGCTATGAAAAAGGCACCTTAGGAGAATAAGAAAGATTGCTTGGCAATTGAAAATGACTGCCAAAATAAAGAAGTTCAATAGAAGATAAAGTCAAGAAAATGTCCCAGAATGCAGGAAACAACAACAACAAAGACTAGGCTATGTAAGAGAAAATAAAAAGACAAAGGCAGCCCAGCTGGCGTGGCTCAGTGATTGAGCATTGACCCATGAACCAGGAGGTCATGCTTGGATTCCCAGTCAGGGCACATGCCCAGGTTATGGGTTCGATCCCCAGTATGGGGCATGCAGGAGGCAGGCAATCAATGATTCTTTCTCATTGATGTTTCTACCCCTCTCTCCCTCTTCCTTCCTCTAAAAACATATTTTTAAAAAAGGACAAAGTCATGCAAGATCCAAATCCAACTAATAAGAGAACAGAGAAAATAAAGGAGAAAAAATTAGCATAGAAATAAAACAGTGATTTCTCAGAGGAGAGGGACATAATTCTTCAGATTGAAAGGGCCCAACCAGCAGGTGCCCAGCAAAACACATGGGGAAGAACGCACTTCTGGGCTCTTCGTTGTGATATTTCAAAATCCTAAGTATTAAGGGCAAAAATATAAGCTTTCGGAGGTGGGGAAAACAGGTTGCCAACAAAGGAATCAGAATAATATTAGCACTGACATCTAATCAGTGACTCTACACACTAAAAGCAATACCTTCAAACTTCAGAGGAAAAATATTTTTTTAAATCTAATTTGCTTTATTCAACAATTCATGAATCAGTCAGCCTTCAATCTAGTAAATAGAGCGAATCTCTCAAGGGGAAAAAGATTTTAACATAGAATTCTAAAAACAAACTATGATTCAAATATGAAAGTCAAACAATGTTACCTTTTCAGACATGCAAAGACCGCAGCATTTACCTTTCATAAGAATTAACGTGAACCCGGCTGGCGTGGCTCAGTGGTTGAGCGTAGACCTATGAACCAGGAGGTCACAGTTCAATTCCTGGTCAGGGCACAAGCCCGGGTTGTGGGCTGGATCCCCAGTGTGGGCGTGCAGGAGGCAGCCGATCAATGATTCTCTCTCATCATTGATGTTTCTATCTCTCTCTCCCTCTCCCTTCCTCTCTGAAATCAATAAAAATATATTTTAAAATAAAGAAGTAACTTGAGGATGTCTTCCAACAAAATGTGATGTATCAGTCAGGATTTTGGATGCCAATAACAGAAATTGACTCTGGTTAATTTAAGCAGAAAAGGGATTTATTGCAAGGTTATCACATAGCTCACAGAAGTCTGGAGAACTGGGTATCAGAAGCCACACTAAGGCCACACTGTTAACAGCGGGGTTAGAATCTGCTACTGGCACTGCTACCTCCACTGTTGGCGTGGAAGGGCAGGTCCCAGCTGACTTCTGGGCCTTGGGCAGCACCTGGGCCCCCAGGCCCCTTGACCCCTAGACTACCATCACATGCCACTGCAGTTGAATGCTAACCATCCTCCTGACTGTTCTCATTTATTTGTGGGCCACTTCGGGATTGTGTTACTCCCACTCTCCAAATCCATGGCATATTATTTTCCTCAGTCCATGGAGGCTCCTCTTCTGTTTTATTTCATTCTATTATTGATTTCCCCTGTCAGTCCCCGTCCCCACTCCCATTCTCTTGCTCACCTTAGTGAGCTGCTCAAGTGTGTTTTATAAATGCTTCTTCCAAGCCATCTTCCATGGGTTTATTTAGATATATGCATATCCATGAAAATATACAGTGTTTTTTTTTCGTTTATATAAACAGTATTATGCTGTAAATATTATTTTGTTTTTTGTTTAATATATTTTATTGATTTTTTACAGAGAGGAAGAGAGAGGGATAGAGAGTTAGAAACATTGATGAGAGAGAAGCATTGATCAGCTGCCTCCTGCACACCCCACACTGGGGATGTGCCCACAACCAAGGTACATGCCCTTGACCAGAATCGAACCTGGGACCTTTCAGTCCGCAGGCCGATGCTCTATCCACTGAGCCAAACTGGTTAGGGCTATTATTATTATTTTTTTAATGTATCTTTATTGATTTCAGAGAGAAAGGGAGAGGGAGAGAGAGAGAGAAACATCAATGATGAGAGAATCATGGATCGGCTGCCTCCTGCATGCTATTATTTTGTTTTTTACCTTTTCCACTTAATACTAGGTTTTGGAGACCTATCTATGTGGCTATAGTAAATTTAGCTCATGTGTTTTTACTGTTTTACTTTTTCTTTCTTTCTTTCTTTTATTTTATTTTTTGTTAATCCTCACCCAAGGATACCCCTTTCCATTAATTTTTAAAGAAAGTGGAAAGGAGGGATGAATGGAGGGAGGGAGGAAGCAAAGGAGGGAAGGAGGGAGAAAGAGAGAGAGAGGGAGAGAGGGGCAGGCTACTTTCCACATGCACCCCCACCAGGGCTGGGGAATGAACCTGCAACCCAAGTACATGCCCTTGACCAGGAGTCAAACCCATGACCCTTCAGTGCAAGGGTTAATGCTCTAACCATTGAGCATGCTGGCCAGGGCTGTTTTATATTTTCTTTTCTATGAATACTAGAGGCCCGGTGCGCAAAATCCATGCACAGGTGCGGTCCCTAGGCCTGGTTAGTGGTCGAAGCATGAGCGTCTGGTGTGGAAGGGCAGGTCCCAGCTGACCTCTGGGCTTTGGGCAGCACCTGGGTCCCCGGGCCCCCACGCGCCCCCCTCCACCTGAGTCATCGGGCCCCTCCCAGCTCCCTGAGCACCTGGGAGCTTGGCAGGAGCCCCGCCCCCCACCACCACCGCTGGTCGCTGTCTGTGGGGCGATCAGGCCTTGCTCACACCTGCCTTGGCCTGGCACCACCCGCTCACCTGCTCCACTATCCTCCCATGGTCCCGCTCTTGTTGGGGCCCATCTGGGCCGGCAGTGCCTCCACTGCTGCCCGCTGCCAGCGCAGCATTGCCCACACCTGCCATGTTCCACACCACACCCTGGTGGTCAGTGCACGTCATAGTGAGTGGCTGAACTCTGGGTCGAATTCCCAGTTGAGGGGACAATTTGCATATTAGGCTTTTATTATATAGGATATCACAGTTTGCTTATCCAGTCCCATGGTGATGGACACCTGGGTTGCTTCAAATTAATTCTCCACTACCACAAATAAAGCTAGAGCAAGCAACCTCAACTCTATTTCCTTAAGGAGCTATGTGAGAATTTCTCTGGAATATAAATATATATATATACCCAGGAGCATGACAGCTGAATTGTAGAGTATACATACACAGTATGGCCTCAATGTCATTAGTAGGTTCTGAGACTTTAAGTAAAATGATATATAAGAAAATAATCAATTTTTTTGGTTAATCCTCACCTGAGGTATTTTTTCCATTGCTTTTCAGAGGGAATGGAAAGGAGGGGGGAGGGGGAGAAAGAAACATCGATGTGAGAGACACATCGATTGGTTGCCTCTTGCATGTGCTCAACCAGGGGCGGTGAGCAAACCCGAAACCCGGGTACATGCCATTGAACTGGAATCAAACCTGTGACCCTTTGATGTGCAGACTAGTGCTCTAACCACCGAGCAACATCAGCCAGGGCAAGAAAACCAATTTTACCATAGGCTAATTGATATAAACAGGAGTTAAGATCCTATGACATCCTATGTTATAACAAAACAGCGCTGAACAAAACAATGCTCTACTTACTTCCAGGTGGTACTACCAGATTACTCTCTGGAGTGTCTGCATCAGTTTACACTCCCACCCACAGTGTTCCTTTCCCTCACACCCTCATCAGCAATTGATAATATCTGCCTTTCTACATCTTGCCATTCTTATAGTGATTCTCACTATTATTTTAATTTTCATTCTTCTAATTATTAGCAGAGTTGAAAATCTCTTAATTACTCTTCATATCCTTTGTTCATTTTTTAATCGGGTTTACTATCTCCTTTTGTTGTTGTTAATATTTTGTCAGTTTTGCACATTGCAACTATATTCTCCTAATTGATCACCCATCTTTTTTTAAAATATATTTTTATTGATTTCAGACAGGAAGGGAGAGGGATAGAGAGATAGAAACATCAATGATGAGAATCATTGATTGGCTGCCTCCTGCACGCCCCCTACTGAAGGGGATCGAGCCCACAACCCAGGCATGTGCCCTTGGCTGGAATCGAACCTGGGACCCGAAGCAGGGTGATCGCCCTAGCTGATTTGGCTCTATCCACTGAACCAAAACAGCTAGGGCGATCACCCATCTTTTAATTTCATATATTCCTGTCTCCTTCAAAGCCATGAACAGGGCATTCAGCCCTTGCTGTGTGGTGGGCAGGGAAAGGAAGTATCTAACCACCTTCAGTTTCCATAGTTGAAAGTAAGGTCCTGTCTCCCAACTAGACTTACACTAGCAGGGAATCCCCCCAAACAGGGTGGACATTTAGATGCTAAGCAACCACTACAGTTCACTCCTTTGGGTGTCCGACATCCACATATACCCTCATTTCCATACTTAAAAAATGCTTCCACCTAATATAGAACCTCATATAAAACCAAACATGCGCTCATTCCCTCTCTAAAGGGAAGCGGCAGAGAGTAAGTTAGAATGCTTTCAGGTGCAAGCAATATAAAACCCACCTCAAACGGGCTTAAATAATCAATGTAATTTATGGGCTCACTTACCTGAGAAGTCCACAGGCAGGGCAGATTCAGGCATGGTGTGACCAGGACTATGGTTCCATTTCTCTGTGATTCTCTTGGCTCCGCCTCCTCCATTTGTCAGCTCCATCCTCAGGTAGGCCTTCTGCATGTTCACAAGATGGCTAACAGCAGTGACCCAACTACATACTTCTTTCTTCATAACCAAGGAAAGATACGTCACATCTTTCCTCAAAAACTGAACAGAAGCCAAAACCGGTTTGGCTCAGTGGATAGAGCGTTGGCCTGCGGACTGAAAGGTCCCGGGTTCGATTCCGGTGAAGGGCATGTACCTGGGTTGCGGGCACATCCCCAGTGGGAGATGTGCAGGAGGCAGCTGATCGATGTTTCTCTCTCATCGATGTTTCTAACTCTCTATCTCTCTCCCTTCCTCTCTGTAAAAAAATCAATAAAACTTTTACAAATAATCTTGGTAGTTTGTCTAAATTGTTTTAACATAAGAATAATTATGAAATCAGTTTTTATTTAACCAGCAAGATATTTTCCTTTTTTCCATGTTTGTTGAATTTATTGGGGTGACACTGGTTAACAAAATTATACAGATTTTAGGTGCACGGTTCCACAACACCTCATCTACACTGTATTATGTGTTCACCACCCCAAGTCAAGTCTCGGTCCATCACTATTTATCCCCCCATACCCTCCTCCATCTTCCCTCACTTGACACTTGTATCATGAAAACACAGGACCACAACATAGCAGAAGCCATGAAAAATCAAGACAGCAATAGGACGCAGAAGCCATGAAACAGTAGGAGCCATAAGGAACAGAAACCATGAGACAAAACCCTGAATTCAGCCTGGTCCATGTGGCTCAGTGGTTGAGCGTCGACCTATAAACCAGATTAAAAAAACAAAACAACCCTCCCCCCACCCAATCTGTGAGACCCATATAGCATCAGCAGCTTGAACACACAAGATCCATGAGATGGCAGAAGTGATGAGACTGCAGGAGCCACCAGGAAGCTGGAGCCACGTGACAGCAGGCAACAGGAACCACAGAGGTGGCAGGAGTTACAAAGCAAGCAGAAGCTACAACACAGAGCCCAAGCCAGTTTGGCTTAGTGGATAGATTGTCGGCCTGCAGACTGAAGGGTCCTGGGTTCGATTCCGGTCAAGGGCCCAGGCCCTGGTTGGGTCTGTGTGGGAGGCAACCAATAGATGTGTTTCTCTCACATTGATGTTTCTTTCTGTCTCTCCCCGTCCCTTCCACTCTCTCTAAAAATCAATGGAAAAATATTCTCGGGTGAGGATTAAAAATAAAAAAAAAGAAGCTACAACACAGAGAAGCCCTGGACTATTTGGAACTGAGGCCCCAGAAGTCAGGAAGCTGCACATAACAGGAGGCCCAGAAGCCATGGGGCCCGAAAGCCCTGGGGGAGCGAAGAGGGGAGCAGAATGAAGGTAGTCCGTGGCAGTAGGAGTATAAATACAGCAAGAAAGAAGTTGAGTCACTATTTTGGGAGTGCTAGAGAAGGGAGCAACAGATGCCTGCAGCTGAGGGGGTGACGAGATAAGCCAGGCTCTAGAGCTGCTTTGGATCATGAGCCGTTTTCAAGTTTCAGTTCTTCTGTGAGGCCGTCTGTGGAGCTGTGTTTGACTTTCTTCTTGCCCTGTGAATTCTTCAATAAATCTTCATCTCTAACCTGAGTGTGTCTGTTCCTTGTAATGGAAAAGAGGGTGAACACTGTGCCATGCACTTCAGATGGGTGGAGGGCAGGGCAGAAGCTCTTCCAGGTGGGTTTGCACCAAGACACAGAAGGTGATTCATTCATTCTCTCTATCATACCCTTACTGGCACTGGTGCTTTTCTTTTTTAAAAAATAAATTTTATTGATTTTTTACAGAGGAAGGGAGAGGGATAGAGAGTTAGAAGCATCGATGAGAGAGAAACATCGATCAGCTGCCTCCTGCACACCCCCTACTGGGGATGTGCCTGCAACCAAGGTACATGCCCTTGACCGGAATCGAACCTGGGACCCTTGAGTCCGCAGGCCAACACTCTATCCACTGGTGCTTTTCATCCATTTACTTCAGAGGTGGGGAACCTTTTTTCTGCCAAGGGCCATTTGGCTATTTATAATATCACTAGTGGCCTGGTGCACAGATTTGTGCACATTGAAAGGAAATTAGAAGAAATATTTTAATATCTCTATTTGCCCTTTCTCTATAATAAAAGTGTCAACCAAATTCACGATCGACAATGACAGATTGAAACACATGCTTGTGATTGGCACTGGCGTGAGCTTTATATGTATCGCGCATGTGCAAGTCAACGTTTATTTTTAAATTGCCAGTGTGCATCATATGTACTGGCCAGTTGGTCAGTCGGATGGTCAAACAGATGTATGGTTGGCCACTTAGCCTTATATATATATAGATTTGCGGGCAATACAAAATTATCCACTTAAAAATTAGCCTGCTATATTTGGTCAAACATTTAATTAACTCACCCCTAATGCCTTGGCAGGGCCAGACCAAACTATAACTAGTACAGAGCCAATTAATATACTTTTATAATTTTTCCTTAGCAGTTTTTCATTTTTCTTCAAGTTTCTAATTCTTTTTTTCTCTTTCACTATTTCATCATATATCCCATTTTTTCTTTCCAAGATCTCTATTACATTAAGTATTTCATTAAGCCCACTTTTTCCACCCAAGAGACCTTCTTTCTGGAGCCCTCCATTCCCTTTCTCAAATCTGGACTTAGTCCTTCTCTAGTCCTGATGCATGGCTGTCATTTTGATACTTTCCTTCACTGCTTTCCTTGGTTATACCCACTATTTACTGGTTCCCAGGTTTTTTTGTTTTGTTAACTTTTTCCATTTTTTTGATAGTACACATCCTCAAGTAACTTTCTCAGAAAGGTTGTGTAAGAAGTAGACTTCATGAGTCTTTGCATGTCTGAAAATATTTATTTCATACTTACATTTGTCTATAAAGTCTGAGGTTCAATGTCATTTTCTCATAGAACTTTGAAGGCATTGCTTCACTTTCTTCTAGCATCCATTTTTTATGATAAGAAGTCGCTTTCAGTCTTGAGTCTTATTGCTTTATAACTGACTTTCTCCATCTCTTTTTCTTCTGTCTTTCTGGGAGCCCAGAGACATGAATGTGAGATCTTTTGTTATGGTCTCACAAGTCCCTAAGATTCTGTTCACTTTTTCCCCAGTCTATTTTCTCTCAGTTGTCCAGATTGGGTAATTTCTATTGTTCTATCTTCAAATTCACTGATTCTTTCCTCCGTCCTCTCCATTTTTCTGTTAGCCCATTCACTGACCCTTTTGTTTTGGTTATTGTATTTTTCAGTTCTAAAATTTCCATTTGGTTCTTTATATTTTATATTTCTTTACTGACAGTTTCTATTTTTTCATGTTTTAATGAAACAAATTTAATTGTACATTGAGGCATTTAAAAATATATACATATTATTTTTTAAAAAATATATTTTTATTGATTTCAGAGAGGAAGGGAGAGGGAGAGAGATAGAAACATCAAGATGAGAGAGAGAGAAAAACCAAGATGGCGGCATAGGTAAACACCGGAGATTGCTGCCTCGCACAACCACTTCAAAAATACAACTAAAAGACGTAACGGACATCATCCAGAACCACAGGAAGGCTGGCTGAGTGGAAGTTCTACAACTAGAAGGAAAGAGAAAAGCATACCGAGACTCAGAGGAGGTGCGGTGCTGAAGTAAATACAAAGGTGCAGAGGTGCATGCGGAGAGGGCTGGCGGCTGAGGACACGATTTTATTTTTCAATCGGGAGGGAGTCTCAGGCTCTGAGTTCCAGTTCCGGGCGAGTCTCTGGGGACCCAGACTCATACGGGAGAAACGGGATGGTCTGGCATCGGTTGGAACCCGAGGGCAGCTCTCTCTCGGAGGCACTCACGGCGATTGCCAGGACCTCTGAAGGCAGGACTGAAAGCAGCCATACTGCTCGCTCGCTCACTCGCTCGCTCGGCCCGCCCTGTTGATCCCCTGGGACCCCGCCCCGCCTAAGCCATGCAAGGATGCTTTTGCATATGAAAGGCCCGGCCCTTTGTAATCTGAAAATTACTTAACAAACTGCAGCTGCCCCAAGGTCCCAGGGCAACTTGCATTGCTTTACAGCTGGCTTCTGCTGGGTAGCCTCAGGCAAAGGCTAGATTAGCACCTCCTTAGATCCAAGAGCCAGTGT
>NW_005360926.1:13791-15287 GCF_000412655.1 Myotis brandtii
GGGGGGTGTGGGAAGAGATTGGACAATAATCGTGCACCTATGGATGAGGACAGTGGGTGGGGAGTGAGGGCAGAGGGTGGGGTGGGAACTGGGTGGAGGGGAGTTATGGTGGGAAAAAAGAGGAACCAATGTAATAATCTGAACAATAAAGATTTAATTTAAAAAAAATTATGAGAGAGAATCCTTGATTAGGTGCCTCTTGCATACCCCCTACTGGGGATCAAGCCTGCAACCAGGGCATATGCACTGACCAGGAATCAAACCAGCGATCTTCTGGTGCATGTGTCAATGCTCAAGCATTGAGCTACACCAGCCGGGCACATTGAGGCATTTTTATGATAGCTCCTTAAAAACCCTTGTCAGATAATTTTTAACATCTTTGTTATCTTGATGTTGGAGTCTGTTCCGTGTATTTTCTCATTGAAGTTGATATTTTCTTGATTCTTAGTATGATGAGTAATTTCCTATTGAAACCTGGGAAGTTTGGGTATTGTGTTTTCAGATTCTGGATCTTATTTAGACATTCTGTTTTAGCTTGCCTCCTCAGACATTGTTCCAGAAGCAAAAGAGGGGCCACTGCCTTGTTACTGCCAGGTGGTGGTGGAAGTCCAGGATCCCCACTCAGTCTTTTTTTTTAAAATATATTTTATTGATTTTTTACAGAGAGGAAGGGAGAGGGATAAAAAGTTAGAAACATCGATGAGAGAGAAACATCGATCAGCTGCCCCCTGCACACTCCCCACTGGGGATGTGCCTGCAACCAAGGTACATGCCCTTGACCGGAATCGAACCTGAGACCCTTCAGTCCGCAGGCCGATGCTCTATCCGCTGAGCCAAACCAGTCAGGGCCCCACTCAGTCTTTATAAACACCCTAGGGCAGTGATGGCGAACCTATGACACGCGTGTCAGAGGTGACACGCGAACTCATTTTTTTTGTTGATTTTTCTTTGTTAAATGGCATTTAAATATATAAAATAAATATCAAAAATATAAATCTTTGTTTTACTATGGTTGCAAATATCAAAAAATTTCTATATGTGACACAGCACCAGAGTTAGGGTTTTTCAAAATGCTGACACGGCGACCTCAAAAGCCCTAGGGAGAGGATTTCCTCATTACTTTTAGGTGGGGGATGGGAGTTCCAGCTCTCCACTCAACCTTCTCTGACACCAACACAGCAAGAAGGGGCTGGGATGACTATAGCTAGAAAGGGTGGAAAGCTCAGCTCCCCACTTTGCCTTTGCTGGTGGAGCCACACTTTTTTCTGTGGTGTTTGGCTGGAGTAGAGTGATTATCTAATTGCTATCTTCTTCAGCACCAAGTCTTGGGTATGTGAGGTGAAAAGCAAACGCAGGGAGCTCACCACCATGTCACTTCTCTGCCATCAAGATCCCCAGCAGGGCCCTAACCGGTGTGGCTCAGTGGATAGAGCATCGACCTGCGGACTGGAGGGTCCCGGGTTCGATTCCAGTCAAGGGCATGTACCTTGTTTGCA
>NW_005360926.1:15415-49681 GCF_000412655.1 Myotis brandtii
AAAAATAAAATAAAAAAAGATCCCCAGCAGATTTGCCTTCTCCCCACCTCTCAGAGTCTTCTTAGGTTTATAGATAATGTTCTAGCATTTTAGCTGACTTGGGGAGAAGAATAGGGATAAGTTTTTCTACTCCCCTCTTTAAATAGTTACTTTTAATTGTATTCAAATTCTAACCTTTTATGTGTTTAGGTTTGGGGATTTGTCTTTCATTTTTCTGGTCATTGGTTAGGTCTTTTCATTTTGAAGTTCTTTAACTCTGGGAATTTTTCTTACCTTATTTCTTTGATACATACCTCTCTTCTGTGTTCTTCTCTCTTTAAAATTGGATGTTAGACCTTTTGAATTGATGGTTTATAGTTTTTATCTGCTCTCTACTTCCCTCATCCCTGCCTTCCTAGCTCTCCATCTCTTCCTTTTGTTTTTGTTTACTTTCTGTGAGATTTATCTTCCAACTCTTCTATTGCATTTCTTTTCATATTGACAACCACATTTAAAAATTTTCAAATATCCATTCATGTTCAATTTTCCTTTCTTGTAATACCCTATTCTTGTTCAATGGATACACTATTATCTTTAATCTCTGGGGAAAATAGAGGTATTTTTATATTTCCTTCTTTTCTTTGAAATACCTATTTCATTTGGGACTTGTTTTTCCCTGTTTGCTTATTTTGGTCTCTTTCAGTTTGCAGACTTTTCTCAAATGCCTGGTGATCCATGGTTGTTTACTCGTATTTAAGAATGTAGCACTAAAATCGGATTGGAAGCTCTGTGTATGGGGGACAGAGCTAGGTGACTGGTGGCTTTCTTTTTTTATTTTTTTTTAATCCTCACCCGAGGATATTTTTCCATTGATTTTCAGGGAGAGTGGAAGAGAGAGGGAGACAGAGAGAAATACTGATGTGAGAGAAACACATTGATTTGTTTCCTCCAGCATGAGCCCAACCAGGTACGTACCCTTGACCGGAATCGAGCCCAGGACCCTTTGGTTCATAGGCTGATGTTCTATCCACTGAGCAAAACCAGCTGGGGCATGGTGGCTTTCTTTGAGGATGATTGAGGAGAACTGACTACTGTGCTGCAGAGTCCCCAAATGCCAGAATGCAAAGATTTTTCTCCTGAGGTTGTTCAGTTTCCTTAGACAAGAACACTCTGGTTTTTGTCTAATGGGTAGATATCTGGCTGTTGTGAATTGTACACAAGGGGGTTGGTTATCAGTTTGATATCCAGCCTTCCAATTAATCTCAGTTTTTAATCCCACATCTCACTCCCACTATATATGGTAACTAGCATTGTTAAGACCCAAGACACTCCATACTTCTGCAGAGAAACATCAGTTCCTTCCTTGGTAGTATCACTTCCATGCATATGCCAGGTTAGGGCTTCCTCTGTCATGCTTCATCAATCAACATTCCTTCATTTATTTCCCATCTTCCTGAAATTTGTTGAGATCTCTTTTGCTGATGGACCTGCTCCCATTCTCTTCATCATTGTGTTTTTATACTCTTTTTATTCCTTTGCTGTCATTTTAGCAAGGTCTCAGGTGGGAGTGAAGATAAACATGTGGTAAGTCTGCCATCTTGATCTGGAAATCTAGTCTACTTATAACTGTTTAATTTTTCTGATAATTATTTTTATATCTCTAAATAATATGCAGATTTTCTATTTATAAATTTATTGATCACTTTTATTTTTAGATATATTTTTATTGATTTCAGAGAGCAAGGGAGAGGGAGAGATAGAAATATCAATGATGAGAATCATTGGTCGGCTGCCTCCTGCACGCCCCCTACTTGGGATCGAGCCTGCAACCTGGGCATGTGTCCTGACTGGGAATCGAACTGTGGCCTCCTGGTTCATAAGTCAATGTTCAACCACTGAGCCACACGGGCCGGGCTGGAGTCAGGGTTTTGTCTCATGGTTTCTGTTCCTCGTGGCTCCTACTGCTTCATTTGGTCTATTGCTGTCTTGATATTTCATGGCTTCTGCTACCTTGTATCTCATGATACAAATGTCAGGTCTCTGAAGTTTCCTCCTTGCTTTTGCTGTTTAGTTTCTGGCACCACTTCTGCTGCACAAAAATCTAGTAGGCCATTGGCCAACCTAGAAATTAGCTGTCCTTGAGATAGATATTATCCCAACCTAACTATCAGTGGCCAGGATTGTGAGGTCACATGGTACAGAGCATAGCAACTTATGCTTAAGAAATGCTGTAAAAGGAACTGTGGGCACGGCAGGTTTGCTGGGGGTTTCCAGAAGGGGACAGTGTAATTGACAAGCTTTTTGTTTGGCCCATCCAGTATACTGATCTTCAAGGCCAATCTAAGTCCCACCTTCAAGGCTCTAGCGGTGATGGGGGAAGGGAACTTAGGTTCCAGTTCTGGCCCCAACACATACTAGCAGTAGGACCTTAAGGAAGTTTCTTCCCCTCCAAGGGCCTCAGGAGGGGGTTGGACAAAGTCTGTAAGTTCCCTTACAGGTCCGACATCTGGGCATCTCACTCTAGGTTCCTGTATCAGGGATGTAAGTCGTACCTGGGGAAGTCCTCAAAAACATCTCTTGAGGTAGGAAAGAGTCGAGTCCTGGCTTGGAAGAGCCTCACTGTACACAGGCGGTGCTTAGCCAAGATTTATTGAACTGGATAAATCGTAGCTGGGGAGAGGGGGTGACCACACAGCACACAGAAAATGTTTGACTAACTTGAGGGAGGAATTTCACTTACTGAGCAGTCTGGATTCAGATAAATGAGGAAGGAGAATTACTGGGCTAAGGGTAGGAATCTTGGCTATTAATGGATGTTCACTCTATCGTCTCAGTCACCCTCCATATCCAATAATCAAGTCACCAAGTTTGGTTCATCATCCCTTAACAGCTCACACCTTATCACTTCCAAACCATTCCCACTGCCCTTGTCTTTGAGTAGGCCACCTGGTATTTTCAAGTTTCCTAACTAATTTCCTTGTCTCCTCTCCCTCACAAATGCATTCATTCTTTCAAAAACTATCTACCGGGTGCCTGTTTTGGGTCAGTAACCTCAGGCCCATCCTTGTGCTCACAGCTTCTTCAGAGACAAAATAAGCAAATATAATCCACTGTCGAACTGAACAACAGGGAAACTACAGCCATGGGAACCTACAGCATGAGCATCTAATGGGATCCATTTCACACGGACTGGCCAGAAAGGGGTTTGCTAGTTCACATCTGACCCAGAGTCTCCCAGCTTAAAACCACTCCACAGCCCCCACCCCCCGACACACTGCCTTAGGCTACAGTTCTAACCTGGCTGCACCCTAAAGTCATGTGGTGACCTTCATCTGCACTCAGGATTCTGAGGCCCCGCCCCAGTTAGTGAAACTGAACTTTACAGGCTGGGTGCAGGATGCCCCATGTGTTTCTGGTGTGCAGCCACTTTGGGAACCACACTGTCCCAGGAGATAAATCTGGACTCTGTAGCCAGGCTCTGAGGCTTCAAATCTGGTTCTTGCTTACCTCTCCAGCTTCATTTCCTGCTGCTCCTCCCCACCCCAGGAAACCTCTTGCTTCAGTATTTCTGAATGGCTTTGCTGTTTCTTGCCTTCAGGTCTTTGTGCATACCATTCTCACTACCTGGGAATTCCTTCCACTTCCTCAACTGGCTAATTGCTACCAGTCCCTCAGGACTCAGCTCAGATATTATCTCCTAGATTAGAGGATGCCTTCCCTGACTCTCTAAGCTACATGCCCCTCCTTTTTCTGTGCTTCTGTCAGAACACTGATCACACTGACACTGGATGGTTAACGGCTGCTTCATGAATTGCCTCCCCAACTAGAGTGAGCTCCTCAACAAAGACTGGACTCATGTTTGTGTGCTTGGTGTGCACCACCAGGATTCCCAGAGTGAAGTGCCCAATTGAAAGTAGACACTGTGGCCCTAGCTGGTTTGGCTCAGTGGATAGAGCATCAGCCTGCAGACTGAAGGGTCCCGGATTCGATTCCGGTCAAGGGCACATGCCTGGGTTGCAGGCTCAATCCCCAGTAGGTGTGCAGGAGGCAGCTGATCAATGATTCTTATCATTGATGTTTCTAGCTCTCTCTTCCTCTCATAAAAAAAAAAATAATTTTTTTTTAAAGTAGACACTGTTGTGGAGTACTCGCCAACTCCCCAGACCAAGGCTGCAGGGTCCAGAGTATAAGGGACACAACCTAGTGTCCTCCAATGAGCCCTAAGGATGCTCCTCAGATCCAGCTTCCTCTTGAAAACAGCTCTGCTGTCTGCTCTCCTCTGAGCACAACCTTCACTGAGCACATTACCTTGTGATGATAGGAGGCGGTGAGGCACAACAGGAAGGCTCTAGGCAAGCAGAGAAGAATCAAGTTGAAGTCTAGACTCTGACACTGAAACACTGAGATCTCAGACAAGTTATCTCCTCTCTGATCCTCAGAATGTAAGATCCTTTTAGCAATTGTGTTCCTGTGTTCCAGGGCCATAGCCCAAGGCATAACATGTAATCCTTTCCACCCTATGAGGTAGGAATGTTATCTAGATCAGCAATTTCCTAGGCTTGCCGCAAGAATTTTTAAAGCAAGCAATGAATTCTTAAAACATGCAATAATCTGACTAGTCAGGGGCACTGACCTCTTTTCCCTTAGGTTGTCAAATAAAAAAATGACAACAGCCAACACAATAGCCATCCGACGTGAATGAATCAAAATACCTTTTTCATTTAGTCAGCTCAGCAAAAAAAAAAAAAAATCTGTTTTTTGTGTGTCACCAAATTGTTGTATTATGTGCCACGAGATGAAAAAGGTTGAGCCCGGCCAGCGTGGCTCAGTGGTTGGGTGTTGACCTATGAACCAGATCACGGTTTGATTCTCTATCACAGCACATGCCCGGGTTTCGGGCTCGATCCCATGAGGAGCGTGCAGGAAGCGGCTGATCATTCTTTCTCATCACTGATGTTTCTATCTTTCTCTCTCTCTCTCTCCCCCTTCCTCTCTGAAATCAGTAAAAAATATACTTTTTTTAAAAAAGAAAAAGGGTTGAAAACCGCTGATCTAGATTATTACCCACACCCTACTGAAGATTTCCAGGGGCAGGACCAGAGCACAGAGCTCTAGTCTTTGGCTGTGGAGGTGCAGCAGGGAGCTACTGCTTTTGATTATAAGCCCTTCTGTGCAACCCTATTTTCCAACCTGTGTACATACTGCTTTGACTTTTAAAAAGGAAGAAGCTTCACAAGTGAGTCAAGTACAAATCCAAGGTGAATAAGCACCCTCAGTGGAGAAACCCCAAGACAGAATTGGAGGGCCCGAGTTCAAACTCTGTTATCTGGGTCACTTACCCTTCCTGGGCCTGTTTCCCCCTCTGTAAATGGGGAGAACAGCAATCGCTACCTTTAAAGGCCCGTGGTAATGTGTCAGCCAGTACTTCAAACATATTTCCCTTCATCCTCCCTGCACGGCTGCAAGGTAGGCTTCTATGAGCTCCTTTCCTATAGGAGGAAACTGAGGCCCATGCAGGTGAAGGAATAGGCTCAAGCTGCCACAGCGGGGATTTGAACCAGGGTGACTCCCAAACTGTGCTTATAATTATGCCAGTACTTCCCGAACTATGGCACATTGGTGGTATGGGACTTCTTTGATTGAACACAGACAAATTTGTTTTGATTATACCTTTTAATATGCATTAAAAAACAACATAACACATAAAACCCGTGATTTCATGATATCACTACTTAGGATGAAAACTGAAGTACATGATGTTAAAACTAAGACAAACTGAAGAAAAATATTGAGTAAGTGGTACAGGAGGGCAATTTGGAAGTATCTATTAAAAACAAAAATATAAATAGCCTATGACTTTTTCAATTCAATTTCTAGGCATTGATCACAGGTAAATTTTCACACACACAAACACACACACACACACACACACACACACACACACACACACACACACACACAATACTCCTATGTATTTTGTAATATCAAAACCATAAAATAGTCTTATGACGGCGATCTATACAGTGATTACAAAGGATGACATGAATCTATTAGCAACATGCACTGATCTCAAAAGCATTAGGCCAAGAAAGCAAATTGCAGGAAATGTCCATATATACCGTCTGCATTAAACACAATAACATTTCCAACGAATTAGTATATGTAAAAATCTTAAAGTCTAGATAGAAAGATGTACAACAAACGGACAGCAGTTAAGGGAGGGAGGGAAAATGGTGGTCGAGCGAGGCTACCTTTATTTGTAATCATCTAATTTCTTAAAAAGAGTGGATTCGCGGATGACTTGAGCAATTAGAACTGACTTAACTTTTCAAAAACAACTATGCAGTATGCAGATCAGGACAGGGTGACGGTCTGGGTGTGTGTGAACAAGCGAAGACTGACCTCGTGGCAGCAGGCTGTGCCCAGCACGGTCCCTGCAGCTAATGCAGCTAGTTCCCAAAACGAACATCAATGTTTGGCTAGGGTGTGGCCCAGGCCACCTCTCCCTACTTCCTCACAATCAGGATGGGGCCCGGGCACCCAGTTATTATATACGATTGAAGCTACAGATTTCCTAAGGCCGTCCACGTACCAGGTAACCCCTCCCCCATCAGTGCCCAGGACTTTCCTAGTAACCAGGACATTCAGCATCTCCCAGATTTGGAGGCTCCTTCTGTTCCTAACAACTGGGATCAGAAGCCCTCAGGGATTCAGACATGAGAAGGCTGTATTCTGAGGGTTCAGCACCTAGTGGGCTCCGGGCAGGGGTAAGGCCTTCAGTGAGAAGCTTGACATCATTAAAACCTATGTGAGGTAGGTAATACTGTTAGCCCTATTTTACAGATGAGGAAACAGTGAGGCACAGAAAGGTCAAATGACTTGCCCAATGTCACACGAGCGAGTGATTAAAAAAATGGGACTAGGGCTCTCCCTCCTGGAAGCACACCTGTGCTTCTCCCCCCCGCCCCAAGCGCATTACCATTACCTTCCTCGCTCCCAAGCGCCTAGAGCCCTTCTGTTACCTCTACTGTTGTTTCCTACACCCATTTCTTCTAGGAATTACTTTTTCTACCTCTGAATTTTAAAAAATGGGACTAGAACCTGCAACTGTCTGTCCCTAGAGCCCGGGCTTTGCTCCTAGTGCCCAGGCCCTGTTCCTAGTGCCTGACCAAATCCTACCGATTTATTAATGCCCAGTTCCAATCCGACCTTCTCCAGGAAGCCTGGAGGTGGTGGTCTCCTCAAATTCAAAGTGCCTATACGTGATTCAGCTAACCACAGGAACTCCTGAACCCAACGCATCTCCTTAGGAGGGATCACATGACTCAGCTCTGCATTCCTATCAGAGAGCCTGACAAACAGCATGCTCAATATGTGTTTGATAAATACACAAATAAATGAAAACACAAATGAGGGGATGCAGGCAGTCTCGTGTGACTGCCTGACTCCTTCCTATGAGGTCCTGAATACCTTTGCCCAGTTCTGGGGGGCGGTCATACAAAGCTCTCTTGGAGTCAAATTCAACCTAGGTTCCTTATTATTATTTTTTTTTAAATCCTCACTGGAGAAATGAGGATATTTTTTCTGGTTGATTTTTAAAGAGTGGAAGGGAGGGGGGAGTGTGGGAGAGAGAAACATCGATGTGAGAGATACATCGATTGGTTGCCTCCCACACACACCCGGACCAGGGGCGGGGATCAAGCCTACAACCCAGATACATGCCCTTGACCGGGAATCAAACCCAGGACCCTTTAGTGTGCAGGCCGATGCTCCAACCACTGAGCCACGCCGGCCAGGGCCAACCTAGGTTCCTTCTAAAATGAGTCTCCAATATCATATCATTATTTTGCAAATACAACCACATGTACACACACATACCCACACACAAGCAAAATGCAACGGGTCCCACAGACCCATGATTATGGGCCGATGGAAGGCGAAGTTTGGGGGAGGGGATAGACAATGGCCCTGTTTAGCTCAGCACCTCCTTACAGAGGCCAGGATGCTCCCTGTAGCTCAGGAGTTTTTGCTCCAGACTTAACATCACCTCTGTTCCTCTTTGTGCTCAATAGCAGCGCCTAAATCCCATGACAATAGCAAACAGGGAGAGGAGGTAAGGGAAGGTTGGAAGCCAAATATCCAGAGATTGGCAGATGGGCAGCTTAGGGATCCAGATAGGGTGGGAGGGCAGAACTGCTACTGCTCATTGGGATTGGGGTTGGCATCTGGGTACTTGGTGAGGTCAAAGGTCAAGACTTTGCTGATCACACAGTCCCCTTGCTGAAGGAGGAGAGAGAAAGAAAAATGAAATTGTAAGGAGAGAATTAAGAGGGGTCTAAGCATCCCAGAACTGGGGGCCTCAAGCCTCCTCTCTACATACCTGCCCAAAGCCCAAGCAGTGGTTCTCTCTGGGTGTGAGAGGCCATGCTCAGTCCCATGTGCCTCTCCTGCCCACCTCTGCATGCTGCTGCTGCTTTTGTCTGGCTGCCTATGCCTGGCCTTTCCATTTGTCCCCAAATGCAATGGCCCTGCCCAGCTGGGCTGGGTAAGCCTCCAGGGCAGAGTTCCAACCAGCCCAGATGGCCGTTCAGGACTTGAGTCTCTGTGCTTCCCCGCCCGGCATCCCTTCACTGTAGCCTTCCCGTCCTGCCCCGGGGAGTCAGGCAGGGAGTGGGGCTGGCTCCAGGTCCGCCCTACCTCAGGGTAGACTCCAATGAGGCTCTCGGCCTTGGTGTAGAACTCCTCCTTGAGAGAGATGACAATGGCCTGGAAGTTGCAGGTCGACTGCTCCTTGATGTAGTTGGCCACCTGTGGAAGGGACCACCAACACACAGTAGGGCTGAAGCCTTAATAATACCTTGTGTTTTCCAGTCAGAACCAGAAGCAGAGGCGGGGGTACAGGGAGATGAGATACTAAGAAGAGGCCACTGACTAGCAGGGCATGAATGACCCTGGGCCCAGCCTCCCCACACAGAAAGCAAACAACAGGAAAAGTTAGGGCGCACTCAGGAGCTGCCCCCTTAAACCCAGCCCCAGCCTAGGGATGCCCCTCTTTCCTTGCACCCACCTTGCCAATGTTGGTGTTATCCAGGGCGGCATCAATCTCATCCAGGACGAAGAAGGGGGCCGGCTTGTAGCTGGGGGAGGGGACGGGACCAATAGGTAAGCGAAGTGGATGGGGTAGGGGTGGGGCAGAACAGCCCCAGGGCCCATCACTCAGGCCAGATTCCCCTCCACTTCTTCAGAGACGGAAAAACCCAGGCCTTCATGTTCCTCGAGCCCCTAAGACCAACAGACCAACTGAGCCCAGACCCACTGAGCCCTCCGCAGCAACCAGCCCTGTGCTCCCGGATCCTGTAGAATCAGCAGACACGGCCCTCCCCAGAGCCTCCAGGCTGGCTGGGGAGGTAAAGCTGCTCTAGGCTCTGGCCATACTCACCAGGCCGTCTAGAAGTCTGCCCTGCCCACCTGCAGTTTACTCTCATGTCTCCCTGCCTGCACACATGCTACAAAGTCCGCCTGCAATGCCTCCTCTCTCCCTGGCCAATTTCTACTCATTCTTTTATATACTGATTGCAGAGAGGAAGGGAGAGGGGGAGGGAGGAGACGGAGAGGGGAGGAGGGAGAGGAGAGAGGAGAGAGGGGAGAGGAGAGAGGAGAGAGGGGAGAGGAGAGAGGAGAGAGGAGAGAAGGAAAATGCCCCTGGGCACTGGGGATTGAGCCCGCAACCCGAGCATGTGCCCGGACCAGGAATTGAACTGTGACCTCCTGGTTCATAGGTTGACACTCAACCACAGAGCCACACCGGCAGGGCTCTACTCATTCTTTACATTTCCTGCTCATGTGTTACCTACTTTACCTCCAAAAGCCCTCGCTGGCCAGCCCTATCCTTCTCCACAGTGGGTGGTGCCCCTCCTCTGTGCATCCACAGCCCACACCCTCACCTGGTTACAAAACCAAGCTCACTGTCTGCTTACACATCTGGCTTCCACTAAACCACAAGCTCCTTGAGAACAAAGACCATGTCTGACTCATCTGTGACACTAATAGCCCCAGAGGGTCTGGTACAGAGCGGCCCTCAGGGAATGACACTGTACAATCCAGCACTAGGTTGTGGGGGTCAGATTCAAGTACAAGTGGCATTCAGGAGGGGAAGGTCAAGATATGCTTCTCAGGTCAAAACAGGCTTCCCAGAGGAACAGGAAGAGAATGAGACACGAAGGGGTGATAGGTGACGGTCAAACTGTATTTGCAAGGAAAAGACTGATTAGCCAGCAATCTCGTGAGCAACACCCTGGTGGGAGGACTGAATACATGTGGGGCTGGTGAGGGCATGCTGATGGGATGAGGATGGTGGGGAAAATGGGCCTAGGAAACCAAGGCCAGGTGTGGTAGTAGGTAGGGTAACAGGGGCGCAATTCCGATTCCACCAGAACACCGTCACCCCTGCAGATCTCTGCAGATCCTTGGGCCCCAGAGTCTCCAGTGGCCTAAGTTCAGTCTCTCCACCAATTGTGCTGGCGGGCACAGCCTTACCTATGAATGGCAAAGAGCAGGGCTAAAGCTGCTACAGTTTTCTCTCCGCCTGACAAGTTGTCCATGGGCCGGAAGCGTTTGCCAGGGGCCACGCAGTTGTAGTTAATGCCGTCCAAATAGGGCTCCTCAGGGTTTTCAGGGCCCAGGAATGCCTAGGGCGGAGGCAGATGGGTGAGGACTTGGGTCTGGACGGGGATCGGACAGGAAGCCTCGAGGGAAGGGCAACTGAGGATGACAGGGGCTGGTTGGGTAAGGGGCTCCAGCCTACCTGGGCACTGCTGTTGCGGGACAGGGCCTTGTAGATCTCATCAATGTTGGTGGCCACAGATTCAAAACAAGCATTGAAGCGGTCAAAGCGCTCTTTCTTGATCTGTTCGAATGCCTGCTTGGCCTTCTTGGCTCGCTTTCGGGCTGCCTCAAACTCTGCCACAAGGGAAAGACAGGTGACTCCTCAGTGCCCAGGCTCTGCAAGGCTGAGGACCACGTTGTCTGACAAGAATGACCTGCAAATGACAATCTACAGAGCAGCGATACCCCACAGAGGGAAATGAATGCCTTGGGAGAGTCCCAGGAAGAGGGTCTCACCACCAGCTGTATCCGGTGGACGGGCCACGTGGTGCAAAGGAAGAAACATGGGCTTGGAGCCACATAAACATTCTTCCCTGGGCTCTACCAGCAACCAGCTGTGTAACTGTCGCAGGTAATTCGCCCTCTCTGAACCACAGCAGTTTTCCACTATAAAACAGGCATGATAACCCCTACTGTTTAGGCCTCTTGGGAGTTTCAAGTAAGAAAGCATGTAAAAACGGGAGGGAGCTCTTGGGATGTATAACAAACAGGCCCTTGCCATACCTCCAGCCTCCTATCTTCATCTCGGGCCCAAGTAAAAGGGGGAAATCCTACCATCCGAGGTCTCCTGGAACTTGTCTCGGACACTTTCCAGCTTTTCCATGGCCTTCATGTTGGGGGCGGCGATACGCTGCAGCACGCTCTGCTGCTCATTCAGCTTCTGCTGCAGTGTGTTCATCTCCTGCTTGATCTCCTCCTCAGCCTGAGCATCCTGTAAACCCCAGGCCCAACGACATCAAGGAGGGCCAGGGTCCATAGCCCAGGTCCCCAGAGATGCTTGAACACATGGGGACCTGCTCCTGAGTAGAGTCCAGGTTCTTCCCCAGCTCGGTTCCTCCCACAGTAACCATCCCGCCACCCCCGGAAACCACAGGCTGATGCCGCTTTCTCATCTCTAGCCCTTCCCCCCAGCCCTGTCAACTTCTCCGTCTCTCAGGAGCAGCTGGTGGGGCCCCTCTCTGGCTCTCAGCCCAGGCCATGAGCCAGCACCATCCCAGGGTGACCTAGAGACTCCCACACAGGCTGGCCGGGACTGTACAATAAATAACCAGATCACTACATCTGAGCAAATTCCACTTGCGTTTGGTTTTAGGTTTTATGGATATTGCGATGCATGTCTGGGCTTGTGCCTTTCTGCCACTTTTAGTCAATAAATATTTACTGAATGCCTTTCCAGTGCCAGGCACCAGGGCCCTGAGATCCGGTGAGCCTTGGCTCCTGTGCTCACAGAGCTGGCAGACTAACAGGGGAATGCATACAAGTACATGATCAGGACACTATGTGGTGATACCAAGATTCCGCTCAACAGACATGTGGGGTCAGCACACAAGGTCACCTAACTCAGACTCTGCGGCTGGGAAGGCTTCTAGGAATATGTTTAAGCTCAGGCCTGCAGGCTGAATGGTGAGGCCGGAGAGAAAGAACAGGCTTCTAGGCAGACGGGGGCATCATAGCAAAAACAGGGGTTTGCTCATAGTTCCTTCAAGGAATTTGAAGCAATTCAAAAGAGTAATCAACCTTAAAAATGTCACTGGGTGGAGATGGGCAGGGGGGAGGGGGGAATGGGGGAGATCTGTAATAGTGTGGACAACAATAAAAAAATTCAAAGCCCCTCCACCCCACAAAAAAGGCAATTCAACATTGCAAAAGTGGCAACTGTGTGTATGTGTGTTCACGCGCATGCACGCTGCGAAGAGTCAAGGCTAGAGGCAAACGAGGAAGCCTGATGATGAAGGGCCTTTCAGTATTTAAGAGGTTTGGACTTTATCCAAAAGACGTGACGCTCCACCGAATGCCTTTAAGCACAGGAATGACATGACTATATATATAAATATATTTTAGAAAAGCCCTTGTGAAGATTTCTAAATACTGGTGTAAAGTGGTCTCTAGGATATGTGAAACACAAAAGGTACTCAATGCAATGCTACCTTTCATCTGAGAGAAGGAATATGAATATATTTGCATACAAATGTATTTGTCTTTCAAAAGTACAGCAGCAAAAAAAAGGATAATCCAAGAGCTAATTAAAATGGTTACAGAGAGGATGAGAGGTGACGGGGACAGGAAAGGAAGCTAAACTTCTCTTCATGTGCCTTGTACTATACTTTTCGTTTTAGAACCATATGAAGACTACATAATTATAAGAGAATTCAACCAAAATGTGGAAAACACTGGGTAAAAAAATTGTTGGGTGGGGTGACTAGATAGAGAAGGTGAAGGAATTAGCTAAAGAACATATACGAATACCCCATGGACACAGACAGTAGTTTGGTGAAGGCCAAGGGAGGGAGAGGCAGGGGTGGGTGGAGGTGGGTAAAGGGGAGGGGTAAGGGGGGACACCTGCAATAATGTCAACATTAAAATTTCTCAACAAAAAAAAATATATTAAAAACAATTGTTGGGGAACAAGATGTTCACAAGATGCCAAAAAATCACCCTAAAGTTTTCAAACTATGTACAAAGGTAAAAGCGTATGTTTAGTGTTGAGAGATCTGGCCATGATACCTTAACTGAGGACCAAACTTAGCATCATGAATATGGGACATCCTGACAGTATGTGCCTCCTGGCATAACGCAATCCAAAGTACAAAGCATCACCAATGAAACATTCTTGCCAAAAAATTACTTAACCCAAATCCGTCAAGCCCCCAGAAGAGATCAAACTCCCAACTCACAGGAAGAACAAGTTAAGCAACAATGAAAACAAACTGACATATCTATAACATACCCCTAACATATCCATTCTTTGAGACAACACATAGAAAAAAAATAAAAGGCAACACACAGACTCTTCAAAAGATCAGTTATGAAAAAAAAATAAAAAGGTGAGGGGAATATTCCACATTAATGGGAATTAAAGAGACAGAACCAAAAGTAACATATGATTGGATCATAGTTTGGTGTGTTTAAGCTTTTATAAAAGACACTTTTGAAACACCTAGAGAAATCTGAATATGGGCAGGATATGAAATATGAAATTACTGTTACTCTTCTTAGGTGTAATATGGAATTGTGATTATGGAGGAAGATCCCTTGTTCTCAGGATGCTGAACCATTTAGAGTCTGCAGCTTCCTTCAAACAGTTCAGCAAAAACAGAAAAAGTGTGTAGTGTAGAGGGAAGGGAATCGAGCTGAGAGAGAAAGCACACTGAAAAATATTCATTGGTGAATTTAAGGTGAAAGGCATATGGATGATCACTATACTATCCTTTCAATTATTCTATAGGTTTGAACATTTTCAAAATTAAAGTTAGGAAAAATTAATCACAATGCAAAAAAAGAGCAATCCCTTAAAAACTAAAAACTAGCCCTAACTGGATTGGCTCAGTGGATAGAGCATCGTCCTGCGGACTGAAGGGTCCCAGGTTCGATTCCGGTCAAGGGCATGTATCTTGGTTGCGGGCACATCCCCAGTAGGGGGTGTGCAGGAGGCAGCTGATCAATGTTTCTCTTTCATCCATGTTTCTAACTCTCTATCCCTCTCCCTTCCTCTCTGTAAAAATCAATAAAATATATAAAACAAAAACTAAACAAAAATACCTGACTATATATTAAGTTGGTTAAAGAGAGAATTCTTTCAAATTACTTTAAAACAGAAACACATGCCCAATGACCTATTAGCTTAACAACAAAAAAGAACCTCAAGGAAATCTTAGACAGCATTCAAAAGTTAAATTGTTGCTAATAGTATCTTATTGTGATTTCCAAACTATTAAAGAATAGAGTAAATATGTTACTATGTTAGTGTAGCTAGGAACCAAGATTTTTAGCAAGAGTAAATGGAGACTCAAACATAAAATCAATGATGTTGAACTGTGAGAATTATGATTTAAATTGGAAGTATGAATATAAACTCATGATACATGTTCCTTCAAAAGAAAAAAATACATTTCGTACCGCAGTCTACCAAAAAGTTCTAGAAGCACCAAGCAACCCAGCAGTTATAAGCACTCCAGTGTCCAGACAATAGTCACTAAATAATAGCATTTTCCGACTAAAAGAAGATAAGAGCTTTTCAGAGAAATGGCTAATTCAGGACACGGGGTAGGAAATGTAGAGGACGTGTCTGGAAGTACCAGGAAGCAAGGAAGATATCAAAGACTACAAGAGCTGTGTCAAAATGATTCAGAAGCCAACTTGAATGAGTTCCCACTGGCAAAGATGCGACAACTTGATCAATAAGAATAACCACCACCAGAGTACAACATACCAAATGTGTTTAAACCTCGAAGTTCATAATGATAAGAAAACAATTTAGTGGACGTATCTTGAGATTGCCACAGAAAGAACTCATTAGCTTATAAATGGTAATAAAGGGAAAGAATCAAGCATATATATCCTGCCTTTCCTACATGAACTGTACCTCAGGGTAACCAAACAATTGATGAGAAAAAAAACTCTTTACAGTATTCTAGCTAATAAAGAAGAAACTGTGACCTCCTGGTTCATAGGTCGCCACTCAAGCACTGGGCACAAGAGGGAGGCAACCAATCAATGCGTCTCTCTCACATGGATGTTTCCCTCTCTCTCTGCCTCCCTCCCCCCTCCCATCCACTCTCTAAAAATCAATGGAAAAAATTTAATCCACTCCCTCAGGTGGATTAAAAAGAAAATGGATAGGGCTAACAATGTCTGAACCCAGTGATCATGATTGTTTTCTTTTTTCAAACATACACAAAAATGCAGAGAATATAATGAACTCCCATGTACCTATTACCCAGCTTCAATAATCATCAACTCAGAGCAAATACTCTGCCATCTATACCTAATTCCTTTCTATGTTCAATTATTTTAAAACAAATCTGAGACATAGCATTTCATCCATAAATACTTCAACTTGATCCCCAAAGCGGGGTTTCTGAATCTCCACACTGCTGACATTTGGGGCCAGATGCATTGTTTCTGTAGGGGCTTGTCCTAGGTACTGTAGGATGTTTCACAGCATCCCTAGATGCCAGTAGTAACCTCCACCCCAGTTGTGACAAGTGGGTGTGAGGAATATCTTCAGACATTACCAAATGTCCCCTAGGGATGCAAAATCCACCCCACCTCCATTTTGAACCACTGTTATAAAAGACAGGACGGTTAAAAATAAAACCCAAAACCATTAACTCATCTAAAAATATTAGCAGCAATTCCTGAGCATCAAAAATTATCTGGTCAGTGTTCAAATCGTTCTGATTGTTTCATAAAAAATTTTTTTATAGCCCTGGCTGGTATGTTCAGTGGTTAGAGCGTTGTCCCTAGCACCAAAGGGTCTCGGGTTCAATTCCTGGTCAAGGGTGCATACCTGGGTTGTAGGTTCAATCCCCAGCCCTGATGGTGTGTGCAGGAGGCATCTAATTGGTGTGTGTCTCTCACATCAATGTTTCTTTCTCTCCCTTTTCCCCTCCTACCCTCCCTCCTTTCCACTCTCTCTAAAAATATCCTCAGATGAGGATTAACAAAAACAAACCAAAAAAAAAAATTTTTTTTTACAGGTTTTCAAAGCAAGTTCCAAGTAAGGTACACACATTGCAACTGGCTGACATGTCTCTTAAATCTCATTTAATCTATAAATTCCCCTTTCTCTCTTTTCTTTGCAATGGACTTAAGGGAGAGCCACATAGTCCAATGGGTTGATTTGTCTGCTATAGTCGATAAAAGTTCCCCCTCTGTATTTATTTTCTTTCTTCCCATATATATGGAAGAGAACAGGTCTTTTGTCCTTTACTTTCCAGTATGGATTTGGCTGAACGCATGCCTGAGCTTTTATTTAACATGTTCCTCTGGCACCCATGTTTCTTATAATTGGTGGTTATAAAAGCTTGATCAGATCCTTGAGTTTTTGGCAAGAATATTTCATAAGAACATTGAACAACGATCAATCTTATCATGACAAAGACAGGACTGACATTCAGTGTCCACTGATGCGACACGAAAGGAAGTTCACAAGCACAGAGTACCACCTATGATGTATTCTTGTCAAAAATAAAAAATGAACCTGAATCCAGTCAAGCCCTAGACTTAACTACCAGTTTACAGAAATACAGGGGATGGAACAACATGTTAAATAACATGATGGGACATACTCAGCCAAATTTGGAATGTAGAAAATTGTGCAGGTCCAATGACCCAGTTTCTTCCATAAATAGGAAGAAAAAAATGTTATAGACTAGAAGAAACCAATTCTAACATATGGACCTCACTTGAATCCTGATTTAAACACACAAACTGTGCAAAAGAAAAAAGATATTTATGGGATGTTCATGGAACTCTAAACATTTACTAAGTATTAGATGATATTAAAGAGTTGTGGTTATGTCTTTTTAAAGAGTCCTTCTATGAATGGAATATCTGGCATTTGATTTAAATAAAATAGGCCAACGGGGAGATGGAAGGGTATAAAAAACAAGATTGACCATATGTTGCTAATTGCTGAAGCTGAGTGATAGGTACCTGGGGGTTCATTATAGCATTCTCTGTATATTTGAGAACATCCACAATAAAAAGTTTTTAAAAAACCAATTCCCCCTGCTATAATGATGGATTGGAAAGCATCAGAAGCTATTTAGGAGGCTCCTGTAGTCCATGTGAGAGGTGAAAGTGGTCTGTACTAGTAGGAACAGGAAAAAAAGAGGACTTAATAGCTATTTAGGAGATAGAATGGATAGGGCTTGGTAATTCACTGAATAGGCCAAGTGAGAGAGGGAATCTGGCATGAGGCTCAGATTTCTGGTTTGAACCTGTGGCCGGCTCTAAGGAGAAGGGGCAGATTTGCAGAGGAGGGCTGGCATCTGAGATACCTGTGGGACCTAGCATAAAGATGGTAGCTGAAAGAAAGATCCAGGATGAGAAAAAGCCAAATGAGAAGAGCGCCTGGGACAGAGGGCTGAGGAACCTCTGAGCTCTGTCTGTTCAGGGGCCTGTTCTTTGTGTATCAGGGCTGAGACATACATACACGGAAGGGGAAGATGAGCAGCAGGCAGGGATGGGCGCAACTTGAGGTCGGGGAGGAAGATGTGCCGGTGTATCCGTGCACACAGGGGGCGACCCTGGATCATAACTCGACCCTCCCTCTCTTGCCAGCTTGTCCTTCTTTCTGGCCCTGGTCTCCAGAGGGTCCCCAGATGAGCTGACCTACTCTCTGGACCAGGGGTGGGCAAACTTTTTGACTCGAGGGCCACAATGGGTTCTTAAACTGGACCGGAGGGCCGGAACAAAAGCATGGATGGAGTGTTTGTGTGAACTAATATAAATTCAAAGTAAGCATCATTACATAAAAGGGTACGGTCTTTTTTTTTTTTTAGTTTTATTCATTTCAAACGGGCTGGATCCGGCCCGCGGGCCGTAGTTTGCCCACGGCTGCTCTGGACAGTGGGAAAATGTCCCCAACCCCCGAGGCCGATCCTCACCTTCAGATCCTCACACAGGTCGCCGTAGTCAATTTCGATGAGGGCCTCTCGTGCATAGATACTGGAAGTTCGCTGAGAACCACTCACAGAATCCTCCCCCTGGGAGCTACCCTGCAATGACAGCAGGGAGTGGAATGGAGCAGACTGGCCAGGAGAGGGCCCCTCTAGAAGGGGCTGGGGCTCCTTGGCACCTTCAATGACTGAGAAAGCACCTTGTGGCAGGACAGCAGCTTTGAAGGCAAAAAGATCTGAGTTCAAAATTGGGCTCTATCACTGCCTAAGGGTGTGATCTGCCTTCACAGAACCACTGGGCTTCTGTTCAAATCATGCTGTGGGATCTGAGCTCTCTCATCTCTAACGTGGAGCAATGCCTGCCTGGCAGAGATGTGGTTTAGATTAGGAATAATCATGTCACATGATACCTTGAGCCCTGGTGCATTTCTGGTGTTCACAATATTTTGCTGAATTAAAGTGAAATGCTATTTTGGAATAGGGGATGTAGGAGGACATGTGGGACTGAGATACCTGTCCAAGTAGAAGACAAGACCTACGCAAACCTCCTCAGTTAACATTCCCACCCCTTGCTACCAATCCTCACTTCCAGTGGATAAAATGACTTGTTCCTGTTATCAGCTAGTGGCCCTCCCTTTCCTATAAGCTTTGTCACCTCTGCATTGCTGATGTCCCTTACCCAACCCTCTCCTGGCCAACCTCCCTCACTGCAGCTAAGCGATCATCCCTCAGGTCCTCCATCTTCCATCTTCCTTTCCTCTTGGCTAATGTCCCTCAATTGCTGCTCCTACCAATATCCATCACCTGCTGGAGCTAACAGCTCAATTCCTAAGGTTAGTGAAAGATTTCATGTTCTCCTGGCTTATCTCCCTCACCACCTACTGACATACAGCTCTACTCCCAATGCAACTTCCCTGTCACACCACGCCACTACCTTTCACCTCGCCTGTCTCCACAGCCTTCCCTGCCATCCCTCCTTATGTCCCACCATCTTTCTCTCTCTCTCTCTCCTGTCCTCCCCAGCCACTTTCACATTTTCTTCCCATCCCTGGTTAATGTTGCTCACAGCCCACTCCCAACACCAACCCTGATACTCACCTCTTCCTGACTAATATCATCCATGGTGCCCTTGGACAGTGGCAACTTGATGTCCTGCATCTTGCAGGCCTGTAGCAGGTTGTGGCGGTCACTGCGCTTCTGTTCAAGCTTGGTCTCAATGGCTGTCACCTCCTTTTGTAAATGGGTCATTTCCCTAAGAAGATCCAGGGAAAAAGGTGAGACCCAAATCCAGCAGGTTGCCTGCCATACCTACTTGCCCCAACCCCAGGCCTGAACCCACTCACTTGTTGGCGCCCCCCAGTTTCTTACGAATCTCCTCCATCTCGTGATTCTTGTCATTCACCTCTGACTTCTTGGCCAGGTGCTGATTCTTTAGATCTTGCAGCTGGGCCATGGTCTCATCTATGATCTTCATGTGTCTTTGTTCCTCCTGGTCCCAGCAGGGGGAACAGGACAAGAGGTGAAGGCTTTCCTTATCTCTCCTAGGATCTTCTCCTTCTGTCCCCACCCTTTTCACCAGTTTGTTGGAGCCTCTCTTCAATGAGTTCTGCTTTCACAAACCCTTCTCACCTCTCAAGCTTCTTTTATCTTATTCTAAATTATCTGGTTGCCCATTTTACCAGTTGCCTACTGTACAGAAGTTCAAAATACAGAAAAAGTATTTAGCAGGGATGACAAAAATCACTCATAATCCCACTAGCTAGAGATAACCAATCAATATTTTAGCCTGTTTCCTCCCAGCATTACTTATAGGACAGATCCACAAAGTTAAGGCTAGATTGTAATTAAAACTCGATATTTTTTATTTGTTATACTTGAGCATCTTTTCCACATCAAAACTACTGTTGTGAGCTATATAATAACATCAATGTTTTTTTTAAACCCACACAAACAATATGGTGGATTTTTTCTATGAGTACACATACATGAATGTTGAAGTATTCAAGTCAATCAATACCTGCAGGTTTGGAAGATATACATTCCATGGAGTTAGCCCCGGGAAGAATAAGAGGACTGGGAATGAGTGGTCAGTCACAGGGGACTATAGTCTGATTGTTTAAAAGGGGAGTGTTTTGTTTTCATTTTGATCTTAAAGTCACATAGAGAGGACGTATTGACAACTTACTCTCAAATGGCTCATAAAAAGAATATGCACAGCCCAGACATGGCTCAGTGGTTGAGCATCAACCTATGAACCAGGAGGTCATGGTTCGATTCCCGGTCAGGGCAGACTCAATCCCCAGTGTGGGGCGTGCAGGAGGCAGCCAATCAATGATTCTCTCTCATCATGGATGTTTCTATCTCTCTCTCCCTCTCTGAAATCAATAAAAATAAATATTTTTTTTTTTTAAAAAGAATATGCATCCACAGAGAGAGTCTGCAAAAGCAAATATGGCAACATGTTAATGACTCTTGGTGATGGGTACATGGGAGTTCTTTTCATGCTCTCTTTCCTTACCTTCTTGAGCTTTTCTATCTCATTTTCATCCTTTTTCACCGTTTGCTCCCACATGTGTACTTTATCCTGGTCCTCTTTCAGTTGGTTCTTTTCAAAGTCCAACTGGATGCCCAAGCGAGTCTTCTGATTCTCAAACTCCAACCTGTGGGGAGAAAGGAGAACTAGGCCCAGGTCGTAGGGATCCCCAGTCACTGCTAAATTTCAGTCACCACCCAGCTCATCCATCCACATCCACATAAAACTGTTCCCTGAAGTTGGAGAATTAAGTTCCTCAGCCAAGCTTTCTGGAAATGGCACAAGCCAGGGGAAACCGGGCCAAACTCCATTAGTCTCCCTTTAAACACTGGAGGACTCCAGACCCTCCACCCGCAACTTCCTAGATGGAAGCACAAAAAGGTCCACCTCAACCCACCAGCTATAATTCCTATTTATTAAGCTTCTGTGTACTTTACATACATTACCTCTAATCCTCTAATCAACAGCTCCACAACTAGGCATTATTATCCTCATTTTACAAATAAGGAGACTTGGGCCAAGAGGTAAAAGACCTTTGCCCAAGGCCACATAGCTAGTAAATGGCAAACGTGAGATTGAAACCCAGGTCTAGCACCAAACCCAGGCTCCTTCTCCTATGGCATTGGTGCAGTCCAGTGTGGTGGGATAAGAGGAATGGTATCCCAACTCTGCCATTTACTAGTAGTGTACTCTCAGGCAAATTAGTTATCTTCTCCATGCCTCTGTTTCCTCATCTGTAAAATGGAAATAATAATAGTACTTACCTCAGAGTTACTGGGAGTTAATATGTATGTCCTTAGAACCATACCTGGCACCCAGTTAAGTACTCAGTCAATTGTAGTTACCATCATTACTGCCAGGTATTCGACTCATATTGACTCGTTCCAACTACGGCCCGTACATGCGCACCCCCACCCCAAGATTCCAGAACTTCTAAGGGGTAGTAGAGCTTGGGTAGCAAAAAACCATGGAGAAAATACTAGATTCCTGCTATTGCCCTCCTCACCATCTCTTCAGAACTCAAAGAATATGTAACCAGCATACAGATACTTCCAGCGGCCCCACACCCCCAATGTGGTGTCATAGATGCTGCCAGATGTCATGCTGGCAGTTTAAACCTATTAGTCACTATAATCCAAATGAAATGTAATTGACTCTATAATTTTGAGCTATGCAATTTTAAGTCCAATCTCCTAAGCATGACTCATAAAGCCCTCTGTGATCTGGCCCCCGCTGACCTCTCCACCATCCCCGCCTTCCACCTGACCCCGTTTCTATGCTGCAGACATTCAGAACTCTTTAGTTTCCAGAACAAGGCATGATCCCTCACACCTCTGAGCATGCTGTTCTCACTGCCTGGGACTTTGCTGCCCGGCTGGCTAAATCCTACTCACTCTACAGGTCTCCATTTCATCATTCCTTGTTCTGTAAAACCTTTCCCGAAGGCTGTGATCAGGTTCTTAGTTTCTATTACACTTTGTTGGATTCCTCCCTGTATAGCCGTTGAGCTAATCACATCCCACAGTTCCTACCGCATTTATGATTGCTGTCTGTGCAAGACCCTGCCTTTGTCTCCTCTGGTTCCCTCCCTGATTTTCACTCCCCTTTTCTTCTTTACAGTGAGCATGCACTCCAAAGCGACAGATATATATACACACATACACAAACATATGTACATAGCCTTAAAATGCATACCCTTATAAAATGTCATTTTGTTTTTCAACTTACACAAATGCATGGTGCTGTACATTTATACAGGGCGCTGCCCGTCAATCTAGTTCTTGCTTTAAACAGCTATAGAGTATTCAGGAGTCTGTAGACTCATCACATTTCACTTATACTTTCCCTCGTGATGGCTGTCTACATTGCACCAACATCCTACTACCGAATTATGACAAGATAAACGGCCCTGAATGTGTCCCTCTGTGACCCTGTGGCAAGACTCTCTGTGATACATACCCAGGTGTGGCTTTGCTAAGTCACAGAACTGCCGGAGACTTATTTTCACTGAATACCTCTAGATTGTTTTAATTTACATTTCTCTGATTAGGAATGAGACTGAATATCACTTTGTAATTAGCCATTCAAACTTCTCTTTCCATGACATGCTAACTACATCCTCTGTCCAGTTTTCTACTGGGTCTCTTGTTTGGATTTTTCCTCTTGTTGATTTGAAGTTCCTTGACCATTTCCTCTGTATTTTGTATCTACCTAAGGTACAGTTTGATCATATTAATCTGAAGTTGCTGATCTACTTGTTTGTCTCCCCTACTACTGCATAACTCAACTCACTGAGGGCAGGGACAGTTTCTGACTCAATTCTATATCCCTTGAGCTTGGCCTGGGGGTAGAAGAGCAATGAATATTTACTGTATGGGTTGTGGGCTACGTGAACTGCCAATTGAGGTTCAGGGGCCAGCAGATGAACTTCAGGGAGACTGTGTTATGTTCATCTGCCTCATCCCCATCTCCCAACCCCCTCCAATACCTAGCACAGGACAACTTGGCACAACATAGGTACTCAAGAAAGGTCTGCTGAACAAATGAATAAACTGAAGTGGGGAAGAGGAAAAACTGTTGTTTTGTTCTTACTATTCTTCTAACCTAGAAATTTGTTACTCCTCACCTGCATTGCCTATCAGGATAATGACAATAATAAAAGCTAATATTTGCCCAGCCAGTGCGGCTCAGTGGTTGAGCATATACCTATGTATGAACCAGGTCAGTTCGATTCCTGGTCAGGGCACATGCCTGGGTTGCAGACTCAATCCCCAGTAGGGGGAGAGCAAGAGGCAGCCAATCAATGATTCTCTTTCATCATTGATGTTGTTCTCTCTCTCCCTCTCCCTTCCTCTCTGAAATCAATAAAAATGTATCTAAAAAAACCCCCCACCACCTCAGGATTATTTTAAAAAGCTAATATTTATTGCTCTTACTAGGTGCTAAGTATTATGCTAAATACTTTATAAGGATTATTTCACCTGATCCGCCCAACAATGCCATGCATGACACAGGTGTCATTATCCCATTTTATAGATAAGGAAACAGGGGCTGAGGGAGATCAAGTCACTGTCCAACACGAGTTGTGGAGCTGGGATTTTTAACCGAGGTAAACCACATTTAAAGTTGGCCCTCTTACCCACTAGACCAGCCTTGGGCAAACTACGGCCCGCGGGCCAGATCCGGCCTGTTTGAAATTAATAAAACTAAAAAAAAAAAAAAAAGACCGCACCCTTTTATGTAATGATGTTTACTTTGAATTTATATTAGTTCACACAAACACTCCATCCATGCTTTTGTTCCGGCCCTCCGGTCCAGTTTAAGAACCCATTGTGGCCCTCGAGTCAAAAAGTTTGCCCACCCCTGCACTAGACTGTGCGACATCACCTCCCTAATGTCCCTGTTCTCTAAGGCTGACCTATAATGAACGCCCATCTAAGAGCTGCTCCCAGCCTTATGATGGCATCTGACTTTCCAGGATGTCAGGCTGGGGTCTCAGAGGCACTGCAGTCTCTACACTTACCGCTTCTTGGCGATCTCATTCTGCCTCTTCACCTTCTCTTCCTCAAACTCCCGAATGTTACGCACACCAATCTCCCGACAAAACTCTTCAAACACCTCATCCTCTACCTGACAGAAGCAAAGGAGGGCAAAGGCGCTTTGGGTCAGAGTGCTGCTTCCAGCCCCAGCCCTGCCCCGATGCACATGCTGGCATGGCTCCTCCACCAACCTGGTTCATCTTCTCCTTCAAGTCTTTCATTTCCCTCTCTCGGCTCTGGATGATCCTCTTGATATCATTGATGCGAGGTCCAAAGTTGGCTAGCTCACTCTCCAGCTTGGATTTTTCCTGCAGGAAATGGGGTTGAGAGCATTAAAAAGAGACCAGGCTCCTTAGAGGAAGGAGCCACCCGAGTTCCCTGGCCATGGACACAAAGGGCTAGCTCTCCACACGCTGAGAGAACGTGACTTAGCACCAGTCAAAGCTCCATCGTCTCTCGAACTACCACAGAGCTTCAGAAGTTTTAGAAAACTCAGACTTTTTAATTTTAGAAAAAGGCAAAACTACACACACACACACACACACACACACACACACACACCACTTCCAGGGTGGTCTGGGGAAGCACGTCATGATCAAACACATTAACATCTAGAAGAGTACCCCACACAGGGACTGAAATGCCTATAGCTCACTATCAATTCACTTTTAGAAGAAGCTCAAATATTTATTAAATGAATGAATTCTGCTAATAATAGCCCCTAATATTTACTGAGCACTTACTGGGTGCGAAGAATCAGTCTAAGCACTTTACATGTACTAACTCACTCAATCTTCACAATGACCCTAATAAAGCAAGTAGTATCCTAACTACCATTTTACAGCTAATGATAAAAAAAGCTTACACTGATAGGTTAAGTAACTTGCATAATGTTACACAGACCAAGATCTGAACCCCTGGCAGGCTGACTGCGCTATGCTTGGTTCCCTGGAGCAGCCTGGGAGAGAGGGGAGCAGGACAAGTTCCCTACCCCCAGAGAAAGCTGGGCCAGGAATGGGAAGATGGCCTTTAGAAAACAGGGCTGGGGCCAGACCCCACCTGCAGATTCAAGGCTAGATGGCGTGTCTTGGTCTGTTCCAGGTCACTCTGTGAGTACTTGAGCCGCATCTGCAGCCCGTGGGCCTGAGACTGCACCTGGCGCAGCTCTGCCTCTTTTCGCTTGGCCTTCATCTGCTCCTGGAGTGGACAAGAAAGAAGGGCAAGGTGGTAAGAAGGTGGCTGGCCTGAGCTTCGGACCCCCACTCCCAGGGACAATGTTGCCAGTGGCTTACTTTCAGCTCCTCTGTCAACCTCTCCTTCTTCTCTTTCAACTTGTCTACCGCTTTCTCATCCCAGCGCCGCGCCTTGGCCTTCAGGTCACTGGCCCCACCAGAGATCACTCCTGACTTCTGGAACAGGGTCCCATCCAGTGCCACTGTCTACACACAGAAGGGAGAACAGGGAAGCTGAACAGACGAATCTCCAATAGTAAGCCAGCCTGTCCAGCTCCAATCTGGGCAAGGGAATCCGTACCTTGTGGCGCTGATGGCCTCCAAAGGCAATGCGGCGGGCATCTTCCACATTGTCACAGACAAGGGCATTGCCACAGGCGTACTGCAGGGCCTTTTTGATGTGAGGTGGCTCATAGCGAATGACATCAATCACCAGCTTGGCCCCCTTCAGCTCCCGGAGTTTCTCATCTGTAGGTTTCACCTGTAGGAAGAAGCTCAGTAGGTGGCAGAACATGGGAGGCTAGGAGGAGGGTCTTTCACACACTGTCTTGATACCAGCCTCACCTCCAGGTAGTCAAGAGGCAAGAAGGTCTCAGGCTCCCCACGCTGCTCCTTGATGTACTGAATACAGTCCCGGCCTGTCTTCTCTGAGTCCACGATTATGGCATCCATGTTCTTGCCCAAAACCTTGGTTACAGCAATCTGATACTTCTTTTGTGTGGGCTGGCAGAGGTCAATGAGGCGGCCGTACTGAGGAAGTCACAGAAGAAAAATAAGGCCTGAGACTTTGGGGAGCTGGCTCAGAAACCCCAATTGCCAGCGTGGGTAGATCAGAGTCTGTATCAGGAACACAGCCCCCAGGCTATGAAGAAAAAGCCTACCCTGGCCCTAAAGCAAAAAGGACTTCATGTAATACTTTAAGCAATAAATAAATAAATAAATAAATAAATAAAATTTTAAAAAGGACTTCAGGCAGTCATATCTGAACCCAAAATCATCCTTGCTAAACCTCACTTTGACCATTTCACACATTGCTGCCACTCCAGACACAACACCAGATAACCTACATACATTATCTCAAATTCTCACAAGCACCAGCAAAAGAAACCTGTTTTCCCAGTTCATCTGCCCACATTCTCTCCAAACCAACCATAATTCCCTAAGAATTATCAGATGAAGGGAAAGATCTTCAAGGGCAAGGCCTGAGCCTACTTTACCTACATAAACTCCCCAGCAGTGTCTAGAGGAGAGATCAGGAAATATTTATCGAACCCAATTAAGCTGAACCCAGGGATGGGATTACAGATCTGAAAAAGACAGGCAAATGAGCGGGTTGGTTCATAGCAAGGGAACTCATATTGAAGCCTGCACAGAGCTACTTCTGCCCCATGGCCTCTCCCCCTTCCAAGGGTCTCTCTAGTCTCCCTGCCTCCCACAAAAGAGTGGACACAGCAAGACAAAACCTTCCGGAAGATGCAACTGGTGTGATAAAAAGAACATGAGGTTAAGAATCAGAACAAGTTGGTGTGAACTGCAGTTCTTTCACTCATAAGCTGTGCTCTTGGGCAGGTCAATTTAACCTATCAGTTCCCCAGCTGTAAAAAATGGAATTAACAGGGCTGCTGGGAAAATGATCTGACTGAGTGTGAAAGTAAGTGCTCAGGAAATGAGTTTTTTCTCTCCACTCTTACCACAGAGCCTGGATATAGACGTTTGATGCTTTCCATAATCTCTGCCTTGCGCTGTTGGCGGCTGCTCTCCTGGCGGTCGATGCGGGCATCCCCCAGCTGCTCCATCACCTGGTTCAGCTCCTTATTGATCTCATCAATACGCCGCTTGGCCATCTCCACCTCCTCTGTCAGCTCCCCCTCTAGCTTCTTCTGCTCCTCTAGAGACTGCCTATAAAGTAAGGGGATACAGGGGTTACCCTGGCTGGTCAGGAAATATTTCAGGCTGAGAGGGCCTCTGGGGTCTCTGCCAGGGGAGGGTTAGGATAGGGAGGTTTCATAAGAACAGGCCCAGAAGTAGGAGGGAAGGCTGCAGAGCCACATACTTGCTAGTCGTGATGTACTCCTCCAGTTTCTCAATACGCTTCTGATTCTCTTCAATCTCCCGCAGCTTTTGCTTGATCTTGGCCTGGAAGAGAGAAAATACACTCCATTACCAGGGGCTGAGCAAGGTAACTCCCAAGACCATGGGGGCCTGGGCTTACAGCCCCTACGTGCCTGCTTATCCAAGAGCCCAACAATCCAGGACAATCTGTCATTATTGCAGGAGGCCTACTAAAAAGCAGACACACAACCTGGCTGGTGTGGCTCGGTTGAGAGTTGTCCCATGCACCAAGAGGTCACTGGTTCAATTCTCGGGCAGTGCACATGGACAGGTTGCAGGCTCGATCCCCAGTAGCGGGTGTGCGGGAGACAGCCCATCAGTGTTTCTCTCTCATGGATATTTCTATCTCTCTATCCCTTTCCCTCCCTCTCTCTGAAATTAATAAAAACATTCCTTTAAAAAAGCAGATACACAGACAGTGCTCGGTGTGGCTCTGCTAACTGACGAGGCCTCCAAGGGCCTGGTGAGACCCTCTCAGTGTTCTACCCAGCCTGGGCTCTCTTCACCACTCAGGGAAGCTCAAACCAACGCCAGGTAAAGCTTTCTGGGCCTTTCTGCACCTCTGTTTTGTCATCTGTGAAATGTAGGTAACCGCCACCTCAGAAATAATGTAATTAAGTGCTTAATATAGGGTAGCTATTAATATTTGACGCCTACCGCCAAAAGAAGTGCTTAGCAGAATACCTGGAATGCTGTGAATTCTTGGGGCAGTATAACAATTTTTCTTTTCTTTTTTGTTTTTTAATTTTTACGTATTGATTTTAGAGAGAGAAAGGAAGGGAGAAACACTGATTTGTTGTTCCAATCATTTATGCATTCATTGGTTGATTTTTAAAATTTTTATTTATTGATTATTTATTTATTTAATATATTTTTATTGATTTCAGAGAGGAAGGGAGAGGGAGAGAGAGATAGAAACATCAATGATGAGAGAGGATCATTGATCGGCTGCCTCCTGCACGCCCCTACTGGGAATCAAGCCCGCAACTCGGGCATGTGCCCTTGACCGGAATCGAACCCGGTCAGTCCACAGGTTGACATTCTATGCACCGAGCCAAACCGTCTAGGGCCATTGATTGATTCTGACAGGGGATCGAACCCACAACCTTGCCATATCCAGACAATGGTCTAACCAACAAGCAAGGGCCATAACACTTTTCTATTCTTGTTATTATTTCACTATCATTGTTATTAGGAAGACAGTAAGTGAAGTATACTTGATAGGAGTGTGGGCTTTAGAGCTAGACTGGCCAGGTTCATATCCTGGTTCTGCCACTTAATAATGAAGTGACCGTAGGCAAATTGCCTCACCTCTGTGATATAGTTTCCTCATTTGGAAAAGCAGAAATTAAACGAGTGAATACACGTATAGTGCCCAACACACAGTAAGTGCTTGCTCGATGTTAGCTGTTGTCGTTACAATTAAGATTATCATTACTTCCTTTTCTCTGGACCATCACCCCCAATCCTGTAACATGCCCACCTCTGTCTCTACTTTCTTCCGCTCTTCCAGATCCAGCCGATCCTGGTCAGCTTTCTGGTCTCGATTGAACTTCTCCAGCTCCTGGGCCAGAGTAGCAGCTCTCTTGCTGGCTTCTTCTTTCAACCGGTGGTATTTCTTCACCTGTGTTAGAGACAGGGAAGGAGGACACAGATGACTGGTCAGTCCATGTCAGCCCAGCAATCTCCCCATCCTCCCCCTCAGCCCTCCCAGAGCTTACCTGATTCTCCTCCAGGGTCAAGTCTCTGCCCTGACTCTGACTCTCCTCTTCCATCCGTTCCTCAAACTCCTGCCGGGCTTTTTCCACCGAGAGCATCTCCTTTTCCAGCTCATCCATGTCACCTTTACGCTTCTTGTAATGCTTCTGAGCATTCTGTAGGGACTTCTTGGCTGCTTCCAGCTTCTTGATTTTGTGGGAGGTATTCTCCTTGGCTTTGATGTATTGAGGCCGCTTCTGGTTCAATTCTGAATCCTTTTCCCTTTTGCCAGAGGGGAGGGGGAAAACCAGTCAGCACTGTTGGAGGAGGGTTCCTAGGTTTTTTACCCAAAGAAAGGGATGCCTGAACCCCCACACACAGCCAGCCCCAGGGAACTGCCTAAGAATAATGACCTGATGCCCCACAGATCCTCAAAAAAGGGGCTGATTATTCCCTGGGACCTTCTGCCTGGCATTCCAGGCCCTCCATAAGGTTAAAGCTGCTACCCTGGCCTCAACCAGCCAGGCCAGAACCCTCATAACAACTCTTAGAATATTCTGTGTTAGCCGTCCCCCATCTGAACTGGCCTTTTAAAATCCTGTCCCTGTGCCCTGGCTGGTTTTGCTCAGTGGATAGAGCGTCGGCCTGTGGACTGAAGGGTCCCAGGTTCGATTCCGGTCAAGGGTACATGCCTGGGTTGCGGGCTTAATCTCACTGTGGGGCGTGCAGGAGGCAGCTGATCAATGATCTCTCTCATCACTGATGTTTCTACCTCTCTCTCCCTTCTTCTCTGAAATCAATAAAAATATATATTTAAAAAAATAAAAATTAAAAATAAAATGCAAGTCAAGAGGAAAATAGAGAAACTAGTATGGATGCTGAACTCCAGGCTGAGAGGAGCCCTAGGAAACAGGACAGCCTCTTGGTTTCCCATGAATTGCACGCCCAGGCCTGTCTCTTACTTGATCTCCTTCTCAATCTGCTGCTGCTCCCGCATCATTTTGCCCAGCTCCTTCTTCTTCTCCTTCAGCTCATCTTCTACCTTGTCCATACGCTTCTTGTCCTTCTCGATCTCCTTATTCTTAGAGGCCAGCTCCTTATTGAGCTTCTCGATTTCCACTTCGTTGTGATACAGCTTAAAGAGCTGCAGCTGGACCTGAGCTCGCACCACCTCGTCCTTCAGGCGCTGGTAGCGGTCAGCCTGTGCAAATAGAGGCATGGAGTCAGGGGGTGCATCAGGAAGGCACTGGCTCCCCATCCTCTCTCAGGCAGCCTGGCCACCTACCTCTTCTTTCTCTTGTTTGGCCTCCTTGCGTTCAGCTGCGATGTTTTTCTTGCGATGGTAATTAAATTGTGTGTCCTCTTCAGCTTTTACCATTTCCTTCTTTCGCTTGTCATACTCCTGGGCCAGCTCTCCAGAGCGACTGATCTCTTCAAATAGCGCTGTCCTCTCTTTGGGGTTTTTCATGGCAATGGATTCCACAGCACCCTAGTAAAGGTCAAAACACTCTCCCCACTTAGACCCTAGCCAGCCAGTTCCTCCGACCTACTCCCACCACTCAATCTTTCAGAAGAAGGTCACTGAGCCTCCTCCCCACACTGGGTGCCACATTTCACACTGGGCTCTGAGGACACATTCCTGGCTTTTTGAGGTGCATGGGAAGCAGAAGCAAAGCCAACACCATGTATTAAATGCAGCAACAGAAGCAGCACAGAAAAGGACTAAATGAAGCCTGGGGGTAGGAGACTGGTAGGACTGTCTACAGGGAAAGGTTTCCCAAAGGTGACATCTAAGCTGAGTTTGGAAGATGTGGAAGAACTAACCAAGAAAGTGGGAGAGACGAGGTTGTTCCGTGTAGAGAAAAATTAACGTGCAAAGGCCTACAGTCCAAAGAAAGCAGGTGAATTTGGGGAACTGCAAATGGTTTCATTAGTCTGGAGTGCAGGGGTGGAGGGAAGAGCATTGGCAGATGAGGCCAGTGAGGTAGGCAGGAACCAAAGGATGGTGTTTCCTGAATGGCAGGAGTTTGGATTTCATGCTAAGGCAGTGGTTCTCAAACTTTAGCGTGTACAATCCTAACCTGGAGGGCTTGGTAAAACACACACTGCTGGGCTCTACCCCCATAGTCTCCGAGTCTGTAGGTCTAGGATGAAGCCTGAAAATGTGCATTTCTAATATGTTGCCAGTGATGCTGATCTGAAGACTACAAGGGCAAGACTGGAGTGAGGAAGCTGCTCTATTAGTTCAGGGCAGAGAGGAAGCCAGAGATGAAGCAGGCCCAAGGGTTGGCAAAAAGCAGAGAGCCAATAATTGTTAAAAAAGCCCACCTGGAAGACGAGGAAGTTACGAGCTTTGATGAGAATGCCCAACTTCTCTAATTCCTCACTGTACTCGTGTAGCTGGACCACTTTGTTGTTGATCTTGTACTCAGAGGAACCCCCTACAAGACAAGTTGGCCAAGGGTCAGGTTTTCCTCTCCAGCCAACTAGTCTAGCCACGTCCAGGACCCAAGGAGAGGCCCTGGTCAGCCTAACTCACCAACAATAACACGGGCAAAGGTGCGGTCCTCAGCACCCTCCTCAGAGTAGACCATGCTGACAAAGGCCCGGTTGGCAGCTGGCTTGCCCACAGGAGCTCCATGGATCAGATCCCTCAGGGTCTTTACTCGCAGGTTGCTGGTTTTTTCTCCCAATACAAAACTGATGGCATCCATGAGATTTGACTTACCTAAGGGCGGAGGGGACAACAAAGAGGAGAGGAAGTCAGAAGGGGAGAGGAAAAGGAATTAAGGAGATATTGAGAGGAACAGGAATATTCCCTAAGCACTCACTTCTCAGACTCAGGAGGAAGGAGAAAATATTGCTCATAAAGACTGAGCCCAACCAAAGCTCTGGGTCAAAAGCTTAGAAAAACGGTCCCTCTGCAGTTGCTACTTATAGCAGCCAAAAACTAGAACCCTATCTAAGGAAAAGGTATATTTACAGAATAGATTGTTCTACAACCTTTAAATGTGTTTTGTTTTGTTTTGTTTTTTACTGACTTTAGAGAGAGGAAGGAAGAGGAAGAGAGGAAAAAACAAGTGTGAAAGAGAAACATCGATTGACTGCCTCCTGCATGCCCCCTACTGGGGATTGAGCCTGCAACCCGGGTATGTGCCCTGACCGGGAATCGAACCCACAACCCTTTGGTGCATGGGATGACGCCTCAACCAATGCTCCAACCAACTGAGCCACACCGGCCAGGGCTATTCTACAACCTTTAATAACATGGGAAAATGCCCACAATAGGAAAAACAAGCAAGATACAAAACTCAATATATGCCCTAGCCGGTTTAGCTCGGTGGCAAGAGCGTCAGCCTACGGACTGAAAGTCGCGAGTTCAATTCCCAGTCAGAGCACATACCCAGGTTGTGGGCTTGATCCTTGGTAAGGGCAAGATGTTTCCCTCTCTCTCCCCCTTCCTCTTTCTCTAAAACCAATAAAAACATATCCTTGAGTGAGGATTTTTTTAAAAAATAATAAAATAAAAGTGGTTGCGATAGCAAATTTTTGTGTGTGTATTTTGCCACAATTTTTTTAAAGGCATATTCTATTGTGATACAATATGAAGGACACAGCATCTAGGAAGTTATTTTCCCAAAAATATTTAACCTGAATTTAAACAAGTCTTTAGACCTCCCTTCAGGGTGACAGGAAATACAGCAGTTAGAGGAACATGGTAAATGACACCATGAGGAAACCTTAAGACAAACAGAATATGGAATATTCTACAAGACAACTGGCCTGGGATTTTCAGAGTCAATGTCAAAAAGAAAGGTTAGGAGAACCATTCCAGAACACTAGAGATAACTGAGACATAAGCAAAGGCAGTACATGAACTCTGATTGGATTTTGTCCCCCCTCAAAACCCCCAAAAGACATTTTTGGGAGCAATTAGGGAAGCCTGAATATGAACTGGGTGATTGATGACATGAGGAAATTAACTTTCTTAGGTGTGATAATGGTATATTGGTAACACAGGAGAATGGTTTTAGGAGATGAATGCTGAATCCCTTAGAGGTGAATGTCATTAAGTCTACAATTTACTTGCAAATGATTAAGCAAAACATACATGTATGTCTGAAAATTTTCATAATAAAAACTTGGGGAGAGGGAAAGGCACAAGAAAAAAACCACATGAAAATGTAAACAGTTTAACAGTAGTCACTTCTGGAAAGGAAAGTAGGTAATAGGTCAGGGAAGAAATGGAATTTTCTTTTTATTGTATATCCCCTGGGATTTTTTTGAATTTTATACCATGTGCATTTATTAGCTATTCAAGTAAATATGATTAACATTACGAGTGGTTATCTCTTCAGTAGAGAAGTCACAGTTTTTATTTTCTTCAGTTTAGACTCAGAAAAAAATATTTTTTAAAAATTTAGACTGGGGTTAGGGGCTAGGGAACAGTTTAATCTCTGTAAATTATATCTCAAGGTTCTCCCCAAACATGTTACGTGACTGAACTGAGGATCTGATTTCTAACACCTATCTACGATCCAGCTATAAAAACCCGGGTCCTTCCAAGGAGGCAGTTTGAGACAGCGATTAAGAGCTTGGGTTCTAGGCAGGTGTGGCTCAGGAGGCTGGGCATTATCCCATGCACCAGGAGGTCACTGGTTCCATTCCCTGTCAAGGGCACATGCCAGAGTTGACGGCTTGATCCCCAGTAGGGAGTGTGCAGGAGGCAGCCAATTGATGTTACATTCTCACATGGATGTTTTTCTCTCCCTCTCCCTTTCTCTCTCTAAAAATCAATAAACTGTTTTTTTAATGTTTTGGGGATGGGTGTGGGGTGGAGGGGGTCAATGGGGGGAAAGGGGAGACATCTGTAATACTTTTAA
>NW_005360926.1:49799-61596 GCF_000412655.1 Myotis brandtii
CATCTGTAATACTTTCAGCAATAAAGATAATTTTTTACAAAGACAGCAAAGAAGCATATTTGGTTCAACATTCAACAACTAAGTTGTTAACAAGTTTTTAAATCTATATAAAGAGCTTCAAAAAAAAATAAAGATTTTTAAAAAAAAAGCTTGGGTTCTAGTCCAATAGATTAGGTTGTATTTAGTTTCACTATTTCTTAGCTGACCTCACCTGGAAAATGTGAGAAACCATGACTCGTGGGTAAAACATCTAAAACAATGCTTGGCATATAGTCCTCCATTGGAGTGGCAGGAGCACAGGCTTGGACAAGCATAGGTTCTAGTCCTGGCTCTGGGAATCAGTGTGCAAGTGATTGCAACTCTTAGTGCCTCAGCCTCTTCATATACAAAACATAGATAATGGGATCTCCCTCTTAGGGTCATTGTGAGAATTTCAATGTAAAAGGGCCCAATAAAGTACTCAACACACAGTAGGTGCTCAATAAATGGCAGTCCCATTCTAACAAGCCTGACTCAGCAATGTCTCCCTCATCACAGCAGGACTAGCACACCATGCAGACCAGGAGTCAGCCTATTAGACACTCATTTGTAACCTTAGGGCTTCTCCCATGCTCTTCCCAGACTTAAGGACATCTCACAAAGGCCGGCCTACTCACAATCATTCAATATTATAAGCATTTTTATAACATGCATTATGAGCTGAATAGCGACAAAACGTTTTAAGAAATGTCTTCTTTGAGACACTCCTAGACCAGTAATAAAGATACAAAAACATACCATGAATACAAGATAGGAGAAAATAAACGTTAATGTGTACCAAGTGCCTACTGTGTGCCAGAGGAGAAGAGCAATTCACTGAGGGGAATCAAGGAATGCCTCATGGAGGTGGGCATTGAAGAATGAGGGTAAGAGGGGAGGTCAGGCCCAGGACCTTTTCAGAACAGCCGGGTATACAAATCTACCTACCCATGTTGAGGGGACCAAATGACAAGAGGTGCCTCTTGCCTCCTTTCCAAATTCTAAGAAACTGGTGCGGAACCCCAAGCATTAACCCTCTAAGCCAGTCAGTGGTTCTCAAGAGGTTGGTAGGGGGAGTGATTTTGCAACCCCCAGGGGGCATTTAGCAATGTCCGGAGACATTCTTTGTTGTCCCATCTGGGGGTGCGGGGGTGCTACTGTCATCCAGAGGGTAGAAGCCAAGGATACCACTAAACATCCTGAAATGCACAGGACCAACCCCACAGCAAAGAAATCACCTCGCTGGAAATGTCAACAGTGCAGCTGTTGAGAAACCCTGCTCTCCACTGAGAGCCAAACAGGCAAGACTCCAAGGGAGGTCCACAGTTAGAGCTACTTCAATACAGGCAGCCACCTCAGGCTAGTGAATGATTTAGCTAGAGCAACTCCAGGCTGGAGCAGCACAGCAGGATTCCAAACAAACTCTTGAGAGGGTAGATGGGTGAAACACACCGTGTATCATTTAGAGATGGGGAGTTAAGATATGTAATAGTGGCCTGACCTGACCACCCTTTCTTTTTTCCCCGTTTTATTGAAATATAACTGACATAACATGTTACTCGTTTCAGGTGTACAATAAAAATGATTCCATATTTGTACATATTGCAAAATGACCACCACAGTAAGTTTAGCTGACATCCATCACCTCGCATGATTACAATTTTTTTGTTGTGATGAGAACGTCTGAGATGTACTCTCTTAGCAACTTTTAAATATACAATACAGTATTGTTAACTACTGCCGCCGCCCAGCCACCCGATAACATCTACCGGTCTGGTCTCATTTCCGGCACAGCGCTTATCTCAGCTGCAAAAGATTCTATTTTCTCTTTCTTGGTTACGTAACTGTCCTGGGAGCATTGCTTATTCTATTCTGCGCTATTTCCGCAGCATCTTGATAACTCCTTATAAAACAGTAAGCACTCGGTGAATTTGGGGAGCTTGAATAAGTTCTGACTTTTTAGCGGTTTCAGTGCTAGCACAGGGGCGAGAACGAGGCATATCCACCTCTGAGCTGGGGAGGGCGGCCGGGGATGGAGGATGGAGACCCCAAGCACTCTGGAGACGCCAGCGCTGGGTCTCAAATTCAAAATTGCCCGCCTCCGAAAGAGAGCACACAAAAAAAAGGGGGGCGAAATCGGAGCGTACCAATGTGAGGCGGGACGGGTTAAATGTACCGCTTGGGACCGGAGGCCACGGGAGGGGTACCAGCAGTCCCACACCGTCCAGAGGGTTCATACAAGGAGGGGATCCAGCTGCCAGCGGACTTGGACCACTTTTGGCGGGAGGGGGGGCAGAGGAAAGGGGAACATACCGGGCGGAGCGTACCACTCGGGCTGGAGTGGGGGGCGCGTAAAGAGCGGGCAACTGACACCTAGGGAAGAGGTTCAAGTCAGAGCCCCCGAGCCGGGACAGCGGCTTTGGGCCGTACCCCCGAAGGAGGGGCGAGGAACCTGTTACGGTTCGCGACATTTCAGATGGCATGGGCTGGGTTGTACTATGATACTGGAGAGGGGTCCAGGGCGGGATGTGCGCAGGGCCGCAGCAGGGTAATCTCACCAGAGCCATTGGGTCCGATGATGGCGGTAAACCTCTGAAATGGTCCGATAATCTGTCGCCCCTTGTACGACTTAAAGTTCTCAATCTCAATCAGTTTCAGGAAACCCATGACGGCGGCGGCGCCGGCGGCGGTACGAATGGCCGCGCCGTACGCCGGGAACTGGAGTAGCCTGCGCGGGAAACACCGCGGTGCAAGCCGGGCGGCGAGCAAACCTCGCGAGCTTGAGTCCAGGCCAAACGGGATTTCCGGCTTCCGGCGCTGGCCGGAACCGGGGAGGAGGGCTTTCCGGCTGGCGTGAAAGTTTTGTTGACCCGTTGCCAGGGTGCGAGCTTACGACAAGCGTTTAGGGCCCGCCCCCTTCCTTGTTGCTTGGCAACAGAGTCGCCGCAAACAAACCAAATCGCATCGGAGAAAGCAGACGCGAGGGATTGGAAGTCAAACTTGCTGAGACGAGTCAGAAATCACAGTAGGGTTATGCCCTCCGGGGCAGGAGGAAGGTGGGAGATCTGCTGTGGCTGCCCCCTGCCCGGTTACAAAGCTCAAACAAGGACAGGGTTGGGAAGGACTGTACGGGAAGGAGGGGCCAGCGGGAGGATTCGGTGTTCTATGAACTCAGACCTTGCTGTGGGCGGAGGCGGAGGGGGATGAAGTTCGAGGTTGGACGAGGTGTGAAGGGAAATGGGGTGTAAAGGGAGATAAGGGTACTCAAGCGACAGGGATACGGGCTGTCCAGAGGTTCTACCCTATCCCAACTCCCCCCCCCCCCCCCCCCCCCCTTCCAAGCAGAGTTCACAGACTGACGCTGTAGCCCAAGAGCAGACGTGGATCTGAGCCACTTGTTGGCTCCTGAAGCAGGACCCCAACTAGGAGCTTCAAAGTTGGGAGTCCTTGCTGAGAAAGGTATTTTGTATGAACCCTTTATCCTTCTCTTCTCCCCACTTCCTATCTTCCTCTTCATGACTCATCTCTATCCTTTGCCCTCCTCTCCATCCCCTTCGGCCCCATCCTTTGCTTCCCCCTTCTTTCGCTGCCCCCCAACTCTACCCTCTCTGTCCTTTCCCTCTCTCTATTCCCCATCTTTTATATCCCTCTCTTCCATCCCTTCATCTTCCTATCACCTTAAACCTACTCATTACTAAGGCCACATGGCCTTAGCAGTCCAAGAAGCTTAAAATATCTATGGAATCTTCCCTTCAGTGACTCATTCCACATGTCACCACAATGTAAGTATTGTGGTGACATGTGGAATGAGTAGGCTGGGGTTAGTCCTGAGGCTGAGAAGAGTCTTAGTCTTAGGACAGGTGCAAGAAAGTGAGAAAGTTTGGTTGACAGAATCTAGAAGAGGAGCCATAAATGAAGTTCAACTTGGAGAAACAGTCATCATCAGGCTGAGGGAATAAAATGATCAAAGGACAGCAATCTGACAGGAAATGGAGCTTGGGGGCAAATCAAATTGAATCCCTACCTCTCATACCATATACAAAATATAATTCCAAATAGGTTAAAAACTTAAATGATAAAGGCAAAACTTTAGAAATTTTAGAAGAATATATGGGAGAATATCTTTATGACCTCAGGGGATTTCTTAAATAATAAAAACTTTAAAAAATAATAATAAAATGAAAAGACCAGCCACAAATTAGAGATGTTTGCCACATATAAATTAACAAAGGATTGTTGTATAGAATACATAAGGAACTCATAAAATTAATAAGAAAAGAGCAAACAACCTGATTATTTAAAAAATGAGCCCTGACCAGTTTGGCTCAGTGCATAGAGTGTCAGCCTGCAGACTGAAGGGTCCCGGGTTCAATTCTGGTCGAGGGCATGTACCTTGGTTACAGGCACATCCCCAGTGGGGAGTTTGCAGGAGGCAGCTGATCGATGTTTCTCTCTCATCGATGTTTCTAACTCTCTATCCCTCTCCCTTTCTCTCTGTAAAAATTCAGTAAAATATATTTTTTTAAAAAATGAACAAAAGAGGACATATGTAATACTTTCAACAATAATTATTTAAAAATAAATAAAAATAAAGTTTAAAAAAATAAAAAACGAACAAAAGATGTGAATGGGCACTTCAGAGAAGAGTAAACAAAAATGACCAAAATACACATGAAAAGATGTACAACCTCATTAGCAATAAGGAAAATTCCCATCAAAATCAATTATAATTTTATAAGCACAAATGGGCAAAAATTATAAAGCCTGCAATACCAAGTGTTGGTGAAGATGTGGAGTGCCTACGTTTTTATACACTGTAGTTTTTTGGTTTTTTAAATTATTCCAGAAAGGACGGGAGAGAGAGAAAGAGAGAGAGAGAGAAGGAAAGAAACAACAACGATGAGAGAGAATCATTGATCAGCTGCCTTCTGCACACCCCACACTGGGATAGAGCCCAAAACCTGGGTATGTGCCCTGACTGGGAATGGAACCATGACCTCCTGGTTCATAGGTTGACGCTCAACCACTGAGCCACACCGACCAGGCTACACTGTAGTTTTTATACACTGTTGGTACAATCTCCTTGGAAAACAAGTTAGCATTATCTTGAAAGTTAAATATACTTTAAGTGCTGGGATCCAACACTTCCACTTCTAGGTATATGCTACAGAAACTTTCCCACTTGTATATATAAGTCTCTTATAATCTACAGATTCCTCCTCCCTCTTTTTCTCTTGCAACTAAAAATAAATAAACTGGGTTATTTGGGCCACAGAGTCCTTGTCTTTATTGAAACCACTGCAATCAGGCTTTCATCCCCACAACTCTACTAAAAATGTTTTTGTCATGGTCATCAGCAATCCTCATATTATTAAGTACACACAGTTCTCAGTTCTCCTCTTAACCCATTATAGTCATTCATTCTCTCCTCCCAAAAGCACTTTCTTCACTTGGCTTCTCTGACACCACACTCCTGGTTTTTCTTCCACCTCACTGGCCATTCCTCCTTAGCCTACAGTGCTGGCTCTTCTCCCTGTTTCCCCTAGGACATTCTTATCCATCTACACTCACTACTCCCTTAGAGGTCTCCTATTGCCTTATAGCTGTAGATTCCCTTATATCAGTCAGGATAAGCTAAATTATGCTGAGGTTACAAACAACCCCAAAATCTCAAAAGCTTATAAAGACCAACATTATTGAGTGTTGACCTATGAACCAGGAGGTCATGGTTCAATTCCCAGTCAGGGCATATGCCCGGGTTGTGGGTTCGATCCTCAATAGGGGGAGTGTGCAGGAGGCAGCCGATCAATGATTCTCTCTCATCATTGATATTTCTATATCTCTCTCCCTCTCCCTTGCTCTCTGAAATCAATAAAAATATATTTTAAAAAATTATTTCTCACTCCTGCTTCTTGGGTTGGCTGCATCTCTGCTCTATGTCACCACTCCAGGACCCAGGCTGAAGGAGCAGCCCTTACCTGGAACATTGCCAGTCTCATAGCAGAGAGTGAAGAGAAAAAGTGGCTATCACCTAATGGCTCTTAGTTCTGCTTGGCAATGACACGTGTCAATTCTCTCACTGGAAAGGGCAAAGCAAATCATGTGGCTAAACTTGAGGGCAATGAGATAAAGATGTATAATCCTTCTGTAGGCCCAAATCCTTGAAGTTATTCTTTTTTAAAATATGTTTTTATTGATTTTAGAGAGAGAAGAAAGGAGATGGGGAGAGAGACATTAATAAGCTGCCTACTTCATGCCCCCTACTAGGGACCGAACCCAAAACCCAGGCATGTGCCCTGACCAGGAATCGAACCAGCGACCTCTTGGTGCATAGGACGACGCTCAGTCCACTGAGAAACACCAGCCAGGCTTGAAGTTATTCTTGACACTGCTCTCACACCTCACATCCAATCCATCAGAAAGTCTTATCAGTTCTGCCTTCAGAATATATCCAGAATGTGACCACTTCTCACCACCTCTGCTATTCCCAACCTGGTGTGAGTCACCATCGTCTCTTGCCTGAACAACTCTATAGCCTCCTGTCTGGTCTTCTGGCTTGTAGCCTTGCCTCCCCTAATCCCAGTCTATTGTTAACACAGCAACCAGAGTTGTCCTTTAAAAATCAAAAGCAAAACACATCACTTCCACTGCTCAAATCCCTCCAATGGCTGCCTGTTTCAGAGTAAAAGCCACAGCCTTCCAATGGTCTGCAAAGTCCTACATGCTCTAGCCCCTGCATTATCTCTCTAATGACATTTCCTACCTACCTCTCCTTTGCTCACACAGTTGCCTCCTGCTGTTCCCTTGAATGTGTGTCCATCTTTTTTATTTTTTCTTTTTTTCTTTTTTTCTTTTTTGTGTGTGTCCATCTTTTTTTAAGTATATCTTTTATTGATTTCAGAGAGGAAAGGGAGAGGGAGAGAGAGATGGAAACATCCATGATGAGAGAGAATCATTGATCAGCTGCCTCTTGTACCGCCCCTCCCCCCCCACACACACACACACTGTGGATACAGCCCACAAATTGGGGGCGGGGGGGGGAGAGGGAGAGAAACATCATATGCCTCGACCGGGATTCGAACTGTGGCCTTCTGGTTCATAGATTGATGCTCAACCACTGAGCCACACCGGTTGGGCAAATGTGTGTCCATCTTAAGGCCTTCACACTTGCTGTTCCCTCTGCCTGAAGTGTTCTCTTCCTAGGTAGCTGCATAGATGACTCCTTCAACTTCTTCAAGTATTCAATCAAATATTACCTTCTTAGTTATGTGTCCCCTGATGTCCATATTTAAAATTGAAACACCCCCTTCTATTTCCTTGGCACTTTCATTGCCCCTTATCGTGCTCTATATTTTTTCCCATAGCACTTATCATCTTACAAACTGTTTAATGCACTCTTTGTTGTATTGTGTGTCTGGCCCCACTAGAAAATAACCTCCACAAGGACTCAGCTTTTTATCACTTATGCTCCTTGATGTCTCCCAATGCTTAGAAGAGTGACAGTGAGGCACTTCACAAGTATTTGTTAAATGATAGAATGAACATGAGTGAAAAAAAGCAAGACGTAAAATAATACATTCTTCATGACATTCTATAAAGTCCCAAGACGAGAAAATGTTTTAAAATGTTGTTCGGGGAATGGTACACACAGTGTATTAATGCATATTAGTAAGGGAGTGGTAACATTTGGGACAATGGTTATCTCTCAGGGTAAGGATAAGGGAGAAGAGGGAAAGACAGAGAGAAACACTGATGTGAGAGAAACACATCAATTGGTTGCCTCCTGCATGAGCCCTGACCAGAGTCCAGGCTGGGTAGGAGCCTGCAACCTAGGTACATGCTCTTAGCTGGAATTGAACCTGGGACCCTTTGGTCTGCAGGCCGACACTCTATCCACTAAGCCAAATTGGCCAGGGCTGGTTGTGTGTTTTTTAATCCTCACCCGAGGATATTTTTTCCATTGATTTTGAAAGAGAGTGGAAGGGAGGAAGAAGAGAGAGATAGAGATAGAGATGGAGATGGAGATAGAGATAGAGATAGAGATAGATAGAGATAGAGACATCAATGTGAGAGAAACATCAATGTGAAACTCATCAATTGATTGCCTCCTGCATGCACCCCTACAGGAGCAAGGAGCGAATCTGCGACCCAGGTATGCGCCCTTGACTGGGAATCCAACCAGCAACCATTAGGTCCGAGGGCCAGTGCTCCAACCACTGAACAAATAGGCCAGGGCACACTGTTTTTTTAAGATGGGAACTAGCTGTAGGAATGGTATTCCAAACAAAACGGTGGATAAAGGCCCTGCGGTGGGAACAGTTGTGTTGTTGGAGGACTCACTTTTGCACCTGGGGCGCTGTAAGCAGGGGTGCTGCTGGCATGAGATGAGCTGGAGGGGTGTGCAGGAAGCGGATCTTGGAAGCTCATGTCTAGGAGTTTGGATCTGATTCTAAGTGCAGTGAGAAGGCAAGTGGAGTGTTTTAAGCAGGTGAGAAACACGGTAAAATTTTTAAAAATGTAAGGTATGAATATTTCAAGCTTTAGATCCCAATCTACTTCAAAAACCCCAAATCTGATTTCTTGCCTCAGATTAGCTGAGCTCTCTGTGTTAGGATGATTTCCTAATGGCCGAAGGGCTCTGTGCCCTTAGAAACACATTTTGTCAGTCTTAGCGCAGACTGCCTGAGGGACATGATAAGATTTATGTTTGCGCAATGTTTTGAGCTGTGGCTTTGGCTGGCTGCATGCCCAAAACGGGCTGACCTAAGTATGAAGGGACACAGGCAATTTTAAGCCCTGTAGCTTTTCATTTGACTGCAGAATAATAAAAATAAATAAAGGGGTAATGGTGGTGCCATTTGCTGAAATGAGGAAAACGGAATAAAGCATAAAGTGAAAGGGAGAGTGTTGTAAGTTTGAGACTTAGAAAGGGGAGCAGGGAGCAGGTCATGGAGACACTCTTCTAAATCCAGCAGGTAGGGGTAGACTGGCACCAGATTGTGAGGCCTGAATTCAGGTGGCCACAGCAGAGATGGAGGATACGAATATGAAATATAACAGGAAGTAAAATCAGTAGGAATCACTAACCAACCGGTGAGATACTATGGGGAGAAAGGAATGGGGGTGGGGTCTAGCACTGATGGGGCATCCTACCTCACCCTTTCTCCAGATGTTTCCCTACAGCCTGCCACCAGATCCCAAGGAGGTGGCAGCCATTGAGGCTAGACGAAATCGCGAATTGGAGCGACAGAAACGATTCCTTGATGTGCGCACCCGAACCATGGGGGTGAGTGGGCAGTGGGACTTTCTTGGGACCCAGAGCCACCTCACTTTTGCCCCTGGAGAGGAACATAGCAGTGTCTGTTACCCCCTCCCTGGATTTTAAAAAATATGTTTTTGGGGGGTTTTGTTTTGAATATATTTTCATTGATTTCAGAGAGAAAGGGAAAGGTAGAGAAAGATAGAAACATCAATGATGAGAGAGAGTCATGGATCTGCTGCCTCCTGCACGCCCTGTACTGGGGATCGAGCCTGAAACCCGGGCATGTGCCTGACCGGGAATGGAACCATGACCTCCTGGTTCATGGGTCAACACTCAACCACTGAGCACACTGGTCGGGGCCCCTCCCTCATTTGAGCAGGCCCTGGGAATGGAAAGGAAGGAGAGGGAGAGAAGGCACCCACCTGTAGGCACAGGAAGGGCCTGGGAAGGTGGTTGGGGTTGCAGGGGAAGAGACTTGGGGAAGAAGAGCTGTGACAGTTGGCTCCAGTCAGCTCTGGGCCAACAGGCCTGGTTCTTGAAAGACAACTAGCGTGGAACCAAAAGAAGTCCAAAGGATATTGGTACTGCGTATGCCTAAACTCTCTCTGGAAGGCTACATAAGAGACTGTTAGCCAGGCTGAAGGGCAGAGATGGGAGGGACACATTCTTCACTAAACTGTATTCCCCTTTGCACAATTTTGAAACAGTTTAAATGAATGAAGTACAATCAAAATAAAGAGAAAACATTGGTAGTTTAAGAAAAAAATAGATTGGGGGGTGGGTGAAGGGAGGATGCCGCATGTATTGTGGAAAAGACCCCACACCTGCACTCAAGGCCAGGTCTGCTGTGTACTACGTGTGTAGCTTTGGATGAGTCCCAGGTCTTTGAGCTCTAAGCTCCTCGGAGGCTAAAGGAAATGTTGAGGTATTAACTTAAGGTGGCAGCCCTGTCAACCAGAGCAGAGTGCCTGACCCAAGTAAGTGGTTGGCTGAGGCTTGCGTGGTGTGACTAAGATCCTGTTGGCCAGCACTTCCTAGGGCCTGCTCTGTGCCAAGCAGTGGGTTGCACAGGAGCGACACAAAGCTGAGGCCCAGTCTCGGCCCTTAATGGACTCACAGTCTGGGGGAGGAAATCACCAAGAGGCCAACTTCAATATGATGCGGACAGTGGGTCTGAGATCCTGTGGGAGTACACCTGCCGGAGGGGTCAGGAAAGTGCAGCCTGTGCTGGAGGGATGAGTAGGTTTCCATAAAGAACAGATGAAAAGTGTTCTAAGTGGCCAGAGCAAAAGCTGTCTATGCAAAACGGACTAAGATGTGCAGGAAACTGTAAGCGTGGAGCTCCTGAGGGTGGGACAGGGGAGAGGGTACTGAGATGAGGTTGGAGAACGAGCAGGAGTTAGATTATCGAGGGGCTTCCGAACCATGCTGAGATGGTGGAACACTATTTTTTTGAAATATATTTTTATTGATTTCAGAGAGGAAGGGAGAGGGAGAGACAAAAACATCAATGATGAGAGAGAATTACTGATCAGCTGCCTCCTGCACACCGCCTTCTGGGGATTGAGCCTGCAACCCAGGCATGCGCCCTGACCGGGAATTGAACCGTGACCTCCTGGTTCATAAGACAATGTTCAACCACTGAGCCATGCTGGCCGGGCTATAGGTGCAACACTATTATCCAGTAGGTATTAGGAATCTATAGGAGGATTTTTAAACAGGATTTCTGAGCAGAGTAAGGCCTGCTGCTGGGCCTCTGCCACAATTTAGCTAATTTCTTTGGGATCAGGTGGATGTTGGAACCCTGAACAGCCAGGTAGAAGAGCGGAAGCTTCGGGAGATCAGAGAGCGGTGCAAGGAAGAAGCTTACGGTAAAAGCCCAAGGCCAGAGGCCTGCCAAGGAGGAGAATGAACGGGACTGAGTGGACTAAGTAAGGCAGTTCTGCCTCCAAGTGGGGCCTTGAGGCCTGGGGGTGGTGGAACCAACCGGGTGGGCCTTGGGGGCAGGGGCCATGCTGAGTGGGCTCTGTCCCTCCCGTGGGGCTTCCTCCATGTCCCTGCCTACCACCCCCAGGTACCGCCCAGGTCCACTATGATATGGTAGCACAGATGCTAGAAAAGGAAGACGCAGAACGGACACGTCGCCTGGCCAAAAAAGTCCAAGAGTTTCGCGAGCAGAAACAACAGCTCAAGAATAAGCGTGAATTTAACCTTTGGGGTCCAGACCAACTCTGGAAGGGGTTTCAAGCCCTTCGCGCTAACAATGATGCCCACTATGGCCCATCCAGCTTACAGTGCTTCGCTGGGGAGGACCCAGAGAGGGCCGCGACCATCAGAATGCAGCAGGAGCAGTTGAGGCACAACCTGGATAAGCAGATACAGGAGCGACAGCAAGCCAGGGCTGATGAAAGGCGTACCGGTAAGTAGCTGGGCCCTCCAGGCTGAGACCTGAGGCCTGGTAGGAAAAAGTCCCAAGTCGGGAACAGCACCCAGGAGACCAGAACTGGAGGTGGTGGC
>NW_005360926.1:61651-67475 GCF_000412655.1 Myotis brandtii
TAGGGCTGCTGCTGAAAGATTGATCAGACCTCAAGCTCCCTGACTTTCTTCAGTAACTGACAGTATAGCCATTGTTCCCCATCAGCCTAGCATTTCTTTTTTTTAAAATATATATTTGTAGTGATTTCAGAAAGGAAGGGAGAGGGAGAGAGAGAGAAATATCAATGATGGGAGAGAATCATTGATTGGCTGTCTCCTGCACACACCACACTGGGGATCAAGCCCGCAACCCTCATGTGCCCTGACTGGGAATCGAACATGACCTCCTGGTTCATAGGTCGATGCTCAACCACTGAGCCACGCCAGCTGGACAATCCTAGCATTTCATTACCTGGAGGCAGCACAGTAAAGAGAAGACAGACCTAATAGCTCTGCCACTTACTAGCTGGTTTGGGCAAATGAATGTTCCTCTCTGTGCTTCAGCTTCCTTGTCTTTAAAATGGGAATGAATCCATTGCACATAGAGCTCACGTGAGAATGAAATGAGATTCTGTGTGTGCAACACAATCTGTAGCACTGGGTCTGTGAATGGTCTGGTTTAGGATTCACACACAGTTTAGTATCAGTGCAGTCCAGGGTTGAGAGTTCAGAGGAAGAGAGAACACCAAACTAAGGCATTGTGACTTTATTGTGTAGGCAGTGGGTCATCACTTAAGGGTTTTAAGTCAGTGCTCAATGACAAGTAGCTACCATTACTATGACATTATCTGTGGCCACGTCGTCCTCTTCCATTCGAGTAAGCCTTTCCAGGGAAAGGACCATCTCTCATTTACTCATACTGCCCACCTTTCAGTTACCCCTATTATACAGCATTCTGTTCTGTTGTACCACTTACAGATGTAACTGACTCTGAAAGTATTTGTGGATGTCAGTCTTCTCCCCAAAATGTTGGCTCACTAAAGATGATCCATATGTCTCATTCGCACACCTGTATGCCAGTTGCCTAGTACAGGGCCTACCACTGTGTAGGGAGCTCAATAAATCGTTGCTGAATGATCAGTTGAAGACCAAAGTAAACAAGACAGGCACCCTCCAGAAGCCCACAGAACTATGCCTTCAAGAAAATCAGTTTAGCCCTGGCCGGTGTGCTCCGTGGTTAGAGTGTCGGCCCACGCACCAGAGGGTCACAGGTTTAATTCCCAGTCAAGGATGCGTGTACCTGGGCTGTGGGTTTGCTCCCCGCTCCGGTTACCCTCTAGTGAGGAGAGAGACGGGCAATAGGCAAAAATAATTTTAAATGTAGAATATATTGGATGGTGACAAATCCTAGGGAGAAAAATCAGGGAAGGGAAATAAATGTTGGAGGTAGGCAGGTTGTCATTCTAGGTAGGAGAGAGAGGGAAGACCTCATTGAAGCAGTAACATTTGAGCAAAGACTGAGGGAAGCAAGAAAGCTGAGCCAAGAGTAACATCTTTTGCAAACCCACGAGGCAGGAGTGTCTGGCATGCTCTAGAAACTGCAAGACCAGTGTGGTAGGTTTAAGTGTTAATACCTTTGCTCAGGTTATGCCAGTGGCCTGAAATGCCCTTTGCTTCTTGGCTCATATGCAACCTGTATTTCAAGGATCACCTCCTCCTGGAAGCCGTCCTCTCACCCACTGTCTAAAGTTCCCATAAACCCAGTCGTTGTGACTCAGTGGTTGAGGGGCAACCCATGAACCAAGAGGTCATGGTTTGATTCCCAATCAGGGCACATGCCCCGCTTTCGGGCTCGATCCCCAGTAGGGGGTGTGTAGGAGGTGGCTGATTGATGATGTTTCTCTCTCATCGATGTTTCTATCTCTCTGTCCTCTCCCTTCCTCTCTCTCTAAAAATCAATTTGGTGTCCTCAGAACTCAACACATGGCTCTTAGACTGAGGCCCAGAGAGATGGAGTGATTTCCCCAAGATCACACAGCTCAGAAGCAACAGAAGAGCTGGCACTGGGATCCAGGTCCACTGGAGGCATCTTTCAGTTAGGCTCTTGAGAAATCCTTATTACTGCCACTTTGGCTATCCTTAGCCTGACAGAGTAGCTCACTCTACATGCCTACAATTAGGATATTACCCCGACTCCGAAACATGCATACACACACACACACACACACACACACACCAACTATGCTTGTTGAACAAATGGCTGAATGAGCAAACCCAGAATGAAGCAGGCCAGTACAGGGCCCTGGTCAAATTTCTCTGTATAGATGAGCTCCGTGAGAAGCTGCGCATAGCTGTGGAAACTCGGGCCGTCCAGCTGGCCAAGCTGGAGGAGTCTTGCCGCATAGCCATGAAGTATGCCATGGCCAATGCCCACAAAGCCCAGGTATGGCCTGAGCCATCCAGCGCTCTGAGCCCTCCCTAACCCCCTGAACAAAGTCCTGGGGAGTCTTAGCCACAGCTTCTCCTCACAATTATTCTCAAATCAACATCATCCCTCTCATCTACCTGAGGACTTCCCCCTTTATCCAAGGGGACTCTTAGGGCAGAAGATACCATTCCCCACCTCGACTCAGGCTGACTGGGGAACAGAACTCTGCCCTGCCTTCCCCAGCTGCTCAGCCTAAAGGCTTCCAGAGGGCAGGGAAGTTCTCTGTCCATTCCACCCCTTCCCCCACCTTAGGTCATTCAAGGGCCATGCAATACCTCTGTTCCTTCTGCCCTTGAGATGAAGAATAGGGCCATGTCTCCCCTTCCCCTGTGACTGAAAGTTCCCTGAGGTTGGGTACCCAAATTCTCCCATTCGGGGATCCCTCCAGGCAGCTGAGGTGGCTGAGCGACGGCTGCAAGAATATCGGCGTGAACAGGAAGCCAATTTGAAAGACATCCATACCCAGATCAAGAGTGACCTAGTGAATGAAAAACCCCAGATCACCCCACAACCTGTGATGGCCACCCCTGCCTCCCGGATCCTGCCCTATGGCGGGAAGGGGAAGGGTGTGATTCCAGAGAAGCAAACCAGCATCAAGAAAGCCCAGGCGGCGCAATGGCGTGAAAAGGAGGTGCAGCGCCGGGCCGAACAAGCACGGGATGCCGAATGGGGAAGACAGGCCGCATGCCTGGCCCAAGCATCCATGGAGCTAGAAGAACAGGAGAGGCAACTATGTGCTGAATTCCGGAGGGGGCTGGGCTCCTTCAACCAGCAGCTGGCTTATGACCACAAAGCCCAGTAAGTTCTAGGGGGTGACAGCAGGGATGACTGCCAAGGGGTAGGGAGGAATGGTGAAGGCCAGAAAGACAGGGAAAAGGGAAAGCCCATTGGTTGAGGCCTCTGCAATTCTTTCACAGGCAGAATTACCTGAATTCAGTGATCTACACCGGTCAATCTGCGGTCCCACATAACCTCCAGTTCAACACCAGTGGCCGCTGAGCTCAAGATGGTCATTTCTTCCTTCTCCCTCCCCCATGAAGCCCATAGAAGCTAGCAGTTTGAGGAAAATGCTGCAGATCCCCTTCCATTTCCCAGAGGAAGAGAGCTGAGCCAGTACCCCTACCTGTGAGCATAGGTAATAAAGTTGTTCACTAAAATCAAGGCCATGTGTTAGAATAGGACCCAAAGGTGTGAGGCACTGCTTTTCCCATGTCACCCCTGGGATCCGTGCATCTGTCAGTCTTCACCCATTCACCTTTTCCCCCATGTCAGTTCCCCCAGCACACAGCACTGCCCACTTCCTGTAAGAAATAGACTTTATTAGGCACAGAAGGTGATTAGTGGGCAGAGTTACAAAATGGCTACCAGGCTTCCTCCCAAGCTGGAGTATAGTATGCCAGGGGAAGGACGGGTGGAAGAGAGTGTGTTTCGTCTGCCCCCTCCCTTCAAGGCTGCATGCGGATGGCCCCATCCAGCCGGATGACCTCTCCATTGATGAATGGGTTCTCGATGATGGACTGTACCAGATGAGCATACTCAGCAGGGTGGCCCAGTCGGCTGGGGAAGGGCACCTGGCTGGCCAGGAAGTTGCGCACTTTCTCTGGGAGGCTGGTCAGCAGTGGGGTGCCAAACAGACCTAGACAAGACAGAGTCAGAGGCCCGCCCTTGCTTTCATGTTTACCCTGTCCCACCCCCCCAGCCCTACTTGTAGTGCTTCCCTATGCCCAGGGATGGACGGATGCTGCTGCTGCTATTCTTCCCTCTCAATTGCCCATGGATCCCACCCAATCCCAGGTGTGGCAGGGAGGGGATAGGTTTACCTGGAGCAATGGTTATCACCCGGATGCCCATGGGAGCCAAATCCCGAGCAATGGGCAGTGTCATGCCCACTATGCCCCCCTTGGAAGCAGAGTATGCAGCTTGTCCAACCTGGAGAAAGAGTGAAGGTCATAGGTGGGAGGGCCCCCAACAGGTCACTGAGGAGGCACAAGCCTTGCCCCTGCTCACACACCTGGCCCTCATAAGCAGCCACGCTGGCGGTGTTAATGATGATCCCACGTTGGCCTTCCTGGTCTGGTTCATTCTGGCCCATCTCACCAGCCACAAGGCGGATCACATTGAAGGTTCCTATGAGATTCACATTGATAACTCGTTGGAAGTCCTCCAAGGTATGGGCCTGGTTCCTCTTTAAGTTGTATGTCTTGAGGGCCACCGCAATGCCTGCACAATTGACTGCCACATCCACACGGCCAAACTTTTCTTTTGCTAAAGCCAGAGCTGCTTGCACGTATTAACTTAATTAGAGTACTCCTAAGACTTAGGAAGAGCCACACTCAAGGGGCCAAAGAGCCGCATGTGGCTCACGAGCCACAGTTTGCCGACCCCTGACCTAGAGGACCAATAGAGACATGGTTAGAACTTGAGGCAGAGGCAGGCTTTTGTCCCCTAAAAGCTTTGGAAGCACCCACAGCCCAACACATCTTATTCCCACCCCTAGACTCTAGGGCCTAGAGAATCTCCAAGGCCTCACATTGATAACTCGTTGGAAGTCCTCCAAGGTATGGGCCTGGTTCCTCTTTAAGTTGTATGTCTTGAGGGCCACCGCAATGCCTGCACAATTGACTGCCACATCCACACGGCCAAACTTTTCTTTTGCTAAAGCCAGAGCTGCTTGCACGTCCTTCTCTGAGGTCACCTTCAGGAGGAGAAGTGGAGGAGGGACTCATCACCCAGCACACACACTCCCCACTAAACCTATGGGAGGGGCAGCAGAATTATATAAACAAGGGAGAGGCCAACAGAAAACTGGAGAAAGCTGAAAATGTCAGGTACTACAGAGCAGTGTTTCAAAACGTTTTTTTAAATCTATGCCCTCTTTTGATAATTTCACATATGAGTGGAGATTCTCAATTGCTGTGAATCAGAGCACTGTTTTGAGAATTAGTGATATGAAGACAGACTAGCTTTTTTGTGCCCCTACCTGCTAAGATGATTGCATCAAGCTTTACTGGCTGTAGTTTTTTTCATGAAAAGTTTTTCAACTTTGTAAATATAAAATTACAGGGCACTATGAGTTTTTCAAACTATACATATCCCCTCCAGGAGATCGTGACATGTCCAATCCCCATCCCCACTGTTGTGAAGGGAAAAGGAGATGGGTTGCCCTGGCCAGTGTGGCTCAGTTGGTTGGGTGTGGTAGAGTGCAGCAAAAGGTTGACAGTTCGATTCCTGGTCAGGGCACATGCCTGGGTGGCCCACTCAATCCCAGGTAGGAGGCAGCTGATGGATGTTTCACTCTCACATGGATGTTTCTCTGTCTCTCTCCCTCTCCCTTCCTCTTTCTCTAAAAATCAATAAAACTGTTTTGTTTTGTTTAGTTTTGTTTTTAAGGAGAGGGGCCCACCCCTCACACAGACAGCAGCCTATGGGAGGGAGGGACCCATGGGTTCCCAGGTTGGTGCCTGGGGGGGGGGGGGG
>NW_005360926.1:68200-79156 GCF_000412655.1 Myotis brandtii
GGAGGGGGCGGGGCCGGCGGAGGGGGCGGGGCGTCCGGGAGTGTGCTGACTGCTCTGGTCTCTTACCAAGAGGGTTAGGACATGGCAAAGTGCCTTCAAAGAGTTGTGTCACCTGGGGAAAGAACCCAAGAGCAGCAGCACAATGCCACACCCTCCGCCCAACTCTCTAGCTGGCCCAAGGCCAGACAGCCAGCTCCGCGGGAGGCGGGGAGCAGCAGGAGATTGCGAGTCCCTTACTCCTCAGAAAAATCCTTCATTCAAGTATAAACGTTGCTGAGAGACTCTTATATGCTCGGCTTTAAGCGGGGATACCCAGAGGAATAATAAAGGGTTCATGCCTTCCAGGAGAGCACAATTCAGTTGGAAAAGAGATACTTACAGTACAAACACAAAGGAAGGTAAGAGAACCAGATTCTGGAACACAGACATGAATAGCTGACGATGGAGATTCTGAGAGCCATGTAGATAGGAATATGTTGAAGAGATCTCGGGGAACAGAGATGCCAGGCCGGATCACAGAGATAGATAGGGGTGTGGAGAGCCACTAAGAGACACAGTAGCTAGAAGAGACATTAGGAGACAGAGCTGCTGAGAAACACAAGTCCAGAGGGGCATAAATACAGAAGCAAAAACATCTTTCACCAGTTCAACCTTTCCTACTGTCCTCTGTATCCATGGTATTTTGAACCCCAAAGCCCAGATCACACACTGCAAATTGGATTTCAATCAGAGGCTGTCATTTAAGACCCAGGTGAATGCATAAACAAGTGGAACAACAAATCGATATTTCTCTCTCTCCTTTCCTCGCTCTATAAAATCAATAAATAAATTTAAAAAAAATTTTAAAGAAATACATATGTTGCCCTAACTGGTTTGGCTCAGTGGATAGAGCATCGGCCTGTGGACTGAAGGGTCCCAGGTTCGATTCCAGTCAAGGGCATGTACCTCAGTTGCATGCACATCCCCAGTGGCGGGTGTGCAGGAGGCAGCTGATAGATGTTTCTCTCTCATTGGTGTTTCTACTCTCATCGATTCTAACTCTCTATCCCTCTCCCTTCCTCTCTGTTAAAAACCAATAAAATATATTTAAAAAATAAAAGAAATACATATGTTATATGTGCTTCTTTATTTTTTTTGTTTATTAGCTCTTTATTATATAGAATGTTATCATCATCCCAGAAATTAACTTTTTTATTAAGTTATTACATATGTGTCCTTATCCCCATGTTATCCCCTATCCCCCCCATTCATGCCCTCACCCCCCTGTTGTCTGTGTCCATTGGTTAGGCCTATATGCTTGCATATAAGTCCTTTGGTTGATCTCTCCCCCTTACTCCCACCCTCCCCTACCTTCCCTCTGAGGTTTGACGGTCTGATTGATGCTTCTCTGTCTCTGGATCTGTTTTTGTTCATCAGTTTATGTTGTTCATTATATTCCACAAATGAGTGAGATCATGTGATATTTGTCTTTCTCCGACTGGCTTATTTCACTTAGCATAATGCTCTCCAGGTCCATTCATGCTGTTGCAAATGGTAAGAATCCCTTCTTTTTTACAGTGGCATAGTATTCCATTGTGTAGATGTACCACAGTTTTTTAATCCACTCATTTGCTGATGGGCACTTAGGCTGTTTCCAAATCTTAGCTATGGTGAATTGTGCTGCTTACATGTGCTTCTTTATCAATACATTAAACACCAAGCTCCATCAACAGATTTAGTGGCTACCATGATTTCAAAAAATGTTATTTTGAGAGATCTGCAACAACCATGGTAAGGTATGAAAATCTGATTTCCATTGGTGACAAAGCCACAGGTACTGCTATAGTAATGTAGCTACACCCTTAGAAGGACAGAAGGACATGCTACATTTCTGTTAGTGATAGTGAAAATAAAGATGCCTCCCCTCCCATCCAAATCCATGGGCTCCTTAAATTTTCTCTACAGACTCCAAAGGGGCTGTGGACCCTTGGTTAAGAACTCCTGTTTAGGGCAAATGGAGGCCATTAGGTGAATGTTTCCTCTCTTGTCACTTCCAACATTCTCTCTAGCCACACTATCCTTTTCTTGGGTCTCAGAGAAGAGAGGTCTTGTTTGGGGCTTCCCTTCCCACTGGGCCTGGGTCCTAGCCCCTCCCATTTCCTTGGGGATCTGTGCCATTGAGCATGCCCAGTCTTTATTGTTCAAACTTCTGTCTCAAGATCATTAGAAAATCGGGAACAGATGAACTCAATTGATATCCATCAATTTGGGTGCATGAGGACCAGAACCAGCAACATCCAGTATTACCTTACAACGCCCCAGGGGCTATTAGGCATACCAGGAGATGAGAGAAAAACAAAGGTGTTCTTCACTCCTGGGAGATAAAAACTACAAGATAAGCCTTTTAGCCCTGACCGGTTTGGCTCAGTGGATAGAGCGTCGGCCTGCAGACTGAAAGGTCCCAGGTTCGATTCTGGTCAAGGGCATGTACCTTGGTTGTGGGCACATCCCCAGTGGGAGGTGTACAGGAGGCGGCTGATCGATGTTTCTCTCTCATTGATGTTTCTAACTCTCTATCCCTCTCCCTTCCTCTCTGTAAAAAATCAATAAAATGTATTTTAAAAAAAGATAAGCTTTTTAACCCCTGTGGGAGCTAAAGTTACCCCTGCAAAGACAGAGTTGTACTGGATCTGGCTGGCTCTGAGGTGACTTTGGCAACTATAAAGGGACTCAAATGATGAGTATGGAGAGGACCCAAATGTGTGCTTGTAATTTCCAAGTGAGTTGGGGCACAATTGTTTAAAAAATATGTTTTTATTGATTTTAGAGAGAGAGGGGGAGGAAGAAGGGAGAGTGAGAGAAACATCGATGTGAGAGAGTAACATCGATTAACCAGTTACTTCTTGTATGCACCCTGACTAGGGATTGAGCCCACAACCTGGGCATGTGCCCTGACCGGGAATCGTACCAGCGACCTTTTGGTGCATGGGACGATGCTCAACCACCTGAGCCACACCGGCCAGGACAGCTGGGGCACAATTTGAATGAATGTTTTAAACTCTGAAGCAGTGTGCAGGACATGAGAATGACCTGTGAGCCTCTGAGAGTGTGCTGAGGACACATGCTAGTTGAGTGTCTACCATTTGAATTAATAGGGCTGACATCTGAATGAGCCCGAGTGAGCCAGCCTAAGGTTATGATGACTTTAGCATGGCCCAAATCAGTGGCATTGTTCAGCCTCTGTGTAATCAGAACTTTTTAGTTGCGTAAGACATGGTTGATTAGTTCCTCCTCCTAGACACCCCCCCCCCCCCCATCTTCCATGATACCTCACTTTCCTGGTTCCTCCTACTTCCCTGACTCTTCTTTCTAGGACTCCTCCCTGGGTTCCTTTTCTTCTGCCCCCTCACTGAGGAGCTCAGTAATCTCCTGGTTTCAATACTGCCTCTCTGCTGAAGATTTCTCCATCTCTACCTCCAGCTCACCTCTCCATTAACGTCAGGATGAGATAGCCAGTCATTTGCTAGCCCCTCACACCAGGTGGCTCTTCAGCACCTCCAACACACGTCTTAAGTTAAATTCAATCATTTCGCCATAAACTTGCTCTATCTCAGTAGCAACACTACCTTAACAGACACCAAAGCCAGACCCCAGGGCTAATGCCTTTTTCACTCCATCTAATCAATTGTCAAATCCTGTCGATTTAAGTCCTACATACTCCCTGTATCTGGCACTTCCTCTTTCTTATCTTCATGTTATCAACACCCAAAATCTCTTGTATTATTGCACCTGGTCAAATCCCACTGCTGTCCCTCTTAAAAGGACTTTCCAAGAAGCCAGTAGAAGTCTCTTCCTAAAACTCAAATGTTATGTTACCTTCCTTGCTTTAAACCCTTTCAGTGGTCTCCCTCGCCTGTAGGACTCTCCATAATCCACAGCTGCTGACTTCCTGACTTCAGCCTGTATAACACTGTACTCTCCAGCAACAATGCATGGTAGTGCTGCCAGCTGATTTTTAAATTAAATTTTAATTTCAGATAAACATCAAATAATTGTTAGTATCAGTATCTCCCGTGCAATATTTGGGACATACTATTATGGAAATTGTTATTAACTAAAATTATTGGTTATTTATTTAAATTCACATCGAAGTGGGCATCCTGTATTTTTTAAAAAATATTTTTATTGATTTTTAGAGAGGGAGAGGGAGAGGGGGAAAGAGAAACATCAATCGGCTGCTTCCTGCTCTCCCCCTGGGGATGGAGCCAGAAACCCAGGCATGTGCCCTGACAGGTAATCCAACAGACAACCTCTCTGTGCTTGGGACAACCCTCACCCAACTGAGCCACCCGGCCAGGTGGCAACCCCACCGCAGATTTTCCTTAGGACCATGAGATGCCCCCCTCAACACACACACACACACACACACACACACACACACACACACCTCTATATGTCCACCTTTGAACCAATACTTAGCTCTGAGAGATCAGGGGTCTGTTCTGATCTCTGTATCCATGGTAGGCATACAGGGCCCTGGGCAGAACAGATGGCAGTGTTTGCATATGTGTGACATCGCACTAACCCTGAATCATTCAGTGGAATCAGTCAGTATTGTGATTACTGCCGTGTCAGCCTTCACAGCCTTGGGAGAATTACCTCAAGGTTTACACATTCACCCAGCAGGAAAGCTAGAAAGCTGGGAGCAGCCTGCAGGCTTAGTGAAGCCATTATAGGGCCAGTTGGGGGTGTTTGTTTTTGGAGGGAGGGAAGGAATGGGAGGGAGAGGATGGTATCTGACAATATGGAGGTAGGTAGACGAAGGGAAAGAGGCCCGGAGCCAGGGAGGCTGTGGGGGAGGAAGAGAAGGGGATGTGGGCAGCCCGAGGAAGGCAGCAAGCAGGTAGGAATTCAGGGGAGGGGCCAGAGCTGGCATAGAGCTAGGAGTGACAGCAGCCGCAGGGAGGGGACGGGAGCGGGAGGAGGGAGGCTCAGGCACTGCAGACAGAACCATTCTTCTTCCGGGACACCGGGACCTTAGCCCTTCTGAGGCTCCTTGCTCTCCAGCCCCGGATTAGACTAGTTTCTCTAACCACTCCCTCGGCCCCCAAATCCGGAGGACTAGGGAGAGATTCTGAGAATCCTTCACCTCCCCGCCCACCCGGGTCGAATTAGGAAAGACTTGGAACAGAATAAATTGGGGCGGGGAGGGGGTATGAGTCAGCCTGAACCTCCTGCGAGTGCGATCGGGCAGCACCTAGAAGTGGGGGCCAGCGGGGTGGGGGTGGGGGGCCCCTTCCGGGTGCTAGGCTTTAGAGGCAGTGTCTGGAATAAATCTTGAGCACACACCCACTGAAGGAGAGGCTGTGGGACCTGGGTCACGTCGTATGGGTCGCCCAGCCCCAATTTTCTCCGCCTCGAAGTGGGAATGGGAGTGTGTTCTGTGCGCCATAAAAGGCGGTGCGTCCTAGTGCTGTGCCCTCCACCCTAGGCCACTTGCGCCATGTGAGACTGTCCCAATGGCGGGGGTGGGAGGCCCTGATCTGTCATCACGAGGAGCTCAAAGGTGGCTCTGGTCCTCAAAGGGCTTGATGGGACCCAAAGTGTCTGGCGAAAGGTCTCAGGCAGGAGACAGGCTTCTCTTTTATTTCTGCCACTTCCAGGTGGGGAAGAAAAGGCAGCTGGTGTGAAACCAAGGACGGGATGGCAATCCGTGTACAGGCTGCGCCCCCTCTAAGCAAAGGCACCTGAGATTCACTATGCTTGCCATTCACTCGTTCATTTTATTAGAGGAACGGCCAGCGGAAACGGAAGGACTCACACTAAGACTCCAGTACGGGGCTGTCCTATAGACCCGACTGAGTGTGGGAAGACCAGACCCAGGGACAGAAAAGGGGTGGCGGGGGGCGCGGGTTCTGCCCGCATTGCCGGGGTTGCATAGACTCAGCTTAGCGCCACCACCCACTCACTCACTGCATTTTCCCAGCTAGAAACGGCGGATGGCATCTACGCATGCGTCCTCCGCCCCCACCGGACCTTGGGGCTGGGTTGGCCTGTCCTTGGTGAAAATGCTGTCCGCGCATGCGTGACCGGCTCACTTCTTGTTCCCAGGGAGGTCGGAGAGTCCCCTGTGGAGCTGGCGGTGCCATCCGGTCTGACCCTTAGGGGATGACTGTAAAGGGATGTTGACAAAGCCGGTGTGACAGCGATTGGTCACAGTGAAGGCGCCTGGTCGCAGAAGGAGGAGGAGAAGTGCGGGGGAAGTTTCGGTGGGCGGGCGCAGAGTCCTCAGAAGTAGACGGGAGCTGTGGTTGCTCCTTTCAACTGGATCACAGTTTCCGGTCCTTTGGGGAAACTGAAAACCGGAAGACAGAAGGGAGTGGGTGTGTTAGACCCAGAGGAAACCCCTCTCAATCCCGTCCTCACACCTCCATTTCCTAGAAGGGACTCCATATGAGGTCCTGTCGCCCTGGCCAGGTAGCTCAGTTGGTCAGAGTGTCGTCCCCATACGCCAAGGTTGTGGGTTTGATCCCTGGTCGGGGCACATGTAAGAATCAACAAAGGAAGGCATAAATAAATGGTACAACAAATTGATCTCTCTCTAAAAAAAAAGTCAATAAAAAATAATTTTAAAAAATATGAGGTCCAGTCCCCCCCCATCATCCCCCCCAAAGGAGGCTAGGCTTGGACAGTAACCGCCCCACACCTCACCCCAAGTCTTCCAGCCAGTTAGTTCTAGGAGCCCACCCCACACTCTGGGGGGCTCTGAGTCAAAAAGGGGGTCCTGTGGGGTGGGGCTGGGTGGGGGTGAAATACCTGCTGTGGAGCTGCCCCTGTAGCCTGGAAGAACCTCGGTGGAAGGAAGACCCCAGGTGGGCCTGTCAAGTGCTGTGAAGAGTGACTTCAGACCATCTATCAGGGAAGTGAAGCCTGAGGGAGATTGGAAGCCGTCTAGTGTGAGATGGGGTTAAAACTCTGACCGTGAATGGCAATAAAAACAGCAACATGGATGGGCCCAGAGCAGTGGTTCTCAACCTTGGCTGCACATTAGAATCACCTGGGAATCTTTTTAAAATCCTGATTTCTGGGCCTCATCCTCCAGAAATTCTGTTTCTTTGTTACTCATGTTGTGGCCCCCCTTAGTAACAAAGAAACAGAATTTCCGGAGGATGAGGCCCAGAAATCAGGATTTAAAAAAGATTCCCAGGTGATTCTAATGTGCAGCCAAGGTTGAGAACCACTGGCCTAGAGGGTATTATACTAAGTGAAATAAGTCAGACAGAGAAAGACAAATACCTTATGCTATCACCTACATATGGAACCTAAAAAATGAAACAAACAAAACAAAAATAGACATAGAAACAGAGAACAACCTGGTTGCCGAATGGGTGGGTGTGGGGGGATGGGTGAAAAAGGTGAAGGAAAATAAGAGATAAAGATTTTCAGCTATAAAATAAGTCACAGAATGCGATGCACAGAGAATATACTCATTAATACTGTAATTACTTTGCATGGTGACAGATGGTTACTACACAGTGTGGGGATTACATAATAAGGTATATAAATGCTGAATCACTGCGTTGTACACCTGAAACTAATATATTATTGTATGCCAGCTGCAGGGGTGACATTATAGAGACTTCAGGGAACTTAAAGCCTAATCCTTCTTAGAAATGAGGATCCTGAGGCCCAATCATACTATTTACACTGATGTCAGGCTCTGTTGTGAGGATATTTACTCTATTAATCCTCAACACAACCCTATGATTACAATCATCCTTGGTTTGCAAATGAAGAAATTGAGTACTGAAAAGTTTTTTAACTCTTTTTTTTAATTGATTGCTTTTAGAGAGAGAGGAAGGGAGGTGGAAAGAAGAGAGAGAGAGAGAGAGAGAGAGAGAGAGAGAGAGAAACATTAATTTGTTGTTCTACTTATTTATGCATTCATTGGTTGATTCTTGTATGTGCCCTGACTGGAGATCGAACTCGAGACCTTGGCATATCTGAACGGCACTCTAACTTACTGAGCTACCCAGCCAGGGTGAGTACCAAAAAGTTAAGCCAATTCCCAAAGTTAAGGAGCAAAGCGAAACTTCAAATTCAGAGATTCTGGCTCCAGAGGCCGCACTCTTATGAGCACAAACTCTGCTGCTCTGGGTAAGAGACCAGATAAGAGAGACCTAGTAAAAGGTCAAGATTGGAATTCATTTCCTGAGCACCTATTATGTTTATCTCATACTGCTTTCATCTTCCTCCAACAACCCTGAGAGGAAGGAATTGCTGGATGAAGGAACTGAGACAGAGAGATTCCATATCTTGCCCCAGCTCACACAGACAGTAAAGTAGTTGGACCATGTTGATATAGCAACTTGACTCAGATAACTAACTAGTTAACCAAGACAAATCATGAGACTAAAATCTAGGTCTCCTATCTCCCAATCTTGGGGCCTTTTTTTTTAGTATGTGCATTTAAAAAAATATTTTTTTTATTATTGATTTCAGAGAGGAAGGGAGAGGAAGAGATGAAACATCAATGATGAGAGAATCATTGATTGGCTGCCTCCTGCATGCTCCCTATGCCTTGGCCACGGAACCGAACCGTGACCTCCTGGTTCATAGGTCAATGCTCAACCACTGAGCCACACCAACTGGGCAAAACAGATTTTATTCAGTCACTACTGACAGTAGGGGGAAAGCTGAGCCCCATTCCCATTTGTGCAGGGGTGACTGGGCATTTGAAGGAGGGAGAGGAGCAAGCAGGGGCTCAGTGGTGTCAGGGAAGTGAAAAACTCCAACGGGTTGGTCAGTGTAAGTGCAGTAAGGCCGGCTGCGTCTGCGAGCTGTCCGTTATGGAAGTTAGGAGTCTATCCTCCCACGGAGGCTGGGAGATAGAGGCCCTAGGCTTCCTGATGATTGCAGTTCAAGAACTGCACTCCTTTCCTTCCTAGACCTTTGTGTGTTCGGGTTCTTAGTTCACCAATACTAAGAGAGATGCCCTGGAGCTGTGGGAGATACATCTACATCTCAAAGGGACAGGGGAAGAATTTACAGTTGTAAGTCCCTTTTAGTAAACACTAAGCAAGGGAGGTCAGGGAACTATGTCAGGTGTCAGCTAGAACAAAAGGTAAATTCTTTAAAAATATATACTTTTATTGATTTCAGAGAGGAAGGGAGAGGGAGAGAGAGATAGAAACATCAATGATGAGAGAGAATCATGGATCGGCTGCCTCCTGCACGCTCCCTACTGGGGATTGAGCCCACAACCTGGGCATGTGCCCTTGACCAAAATCAAACCTGGGACCCTTCAGTCCACAGGCCGACGCTCTATCCACCTTGCCAAACTGGCTAGGGCCAAAAGGTAAATTCTTTTGACAGCCCTGAGATTTTCCAGGTGGAAACTGAGTCATCTCATGGACTGTGATGATATTGAAGACCTGGAGATCTGGAGAAGGAATTGACTCTATTGGTGAACTGAGAACCTGAACATACAAAGGTCTAGGGAAGAAAGGAGTACAGAGGGAAGAGCAAGGAGGAGATCGGAGGCAGGACTGGGTTTGTCTTCTGCTAGGGCAGGAGTGAAGGCCAGTGTTGTGGAAAACAGGTAACAGGGAAAGCAGTGAATGAGAGCGGGGTTAGGATAATAGAAGTCTGAGGTCTTGGAGACAGACAGCGGCTAAATCACAAATCCCAGCAGGACCTCCCCATACACAAGGTCGTGCAAGTGTTCACTGTGTAGGACACCTTGCACTGACGTGGTGAGAACAGGGATCTAAAAGTCAACCTCAAGCAGCTGTGCCATACATCCTAGTGCAGGGCTCCGTGAGTCAGGAGAATGGGGTGCCTTTTTCTATCAAACATAGCTAGCTGCTGTGAGCCAGAGGGGTTGCCTCTGCCCAGAAGAGCACCTTTGTTTAAATAGAATGAAGGTGCTAGACGGGCAAGCTGTGGCTTATGTGCCAGGCGCCGAGTTAGTGGTTGCCAGGGTAGCAGATCAGTTGAGATTATTGAAAAACCTGAGCAGCTGTCTTTTAAAAGAGCACCATGAACAATGAATGTAGCCCTGACTGGTTTGGCTCAGTGGATAGAGCACTGGGCTGTGGGCTGAAAGGTCCCGAGTTCCATTCCGGTCAAGGGGGTGTACCTTGGTTGCAGGCTCGATCCCCAGTAGGGGGCATGCAGGAGGCAGCTAATTGGTGTTTCTCTCTCATCGATGTTTCGAGGTTTCTAACTCTCTATCCCTCTCCCTTCCTTTCTGTAAAAAGTCAATAAAAATATATTTAAAAACACAAACAAAAATAAACCATGAATGCATTTCCTTCCTACAGGGACCAGAGGGGTGGTATGGTGGGCGTATTCAACCCCTTCATGGAAAAACTGCAGCTGAAAACTGAACAAACGACTCTGATATGTCTGCTACTCACTGGTAGTTCAGTGTGATTTCATCCAGATGAATGATCCCCTCTTCCTTCTCCTCCTGCGTCCCCTTTCCTTGCCCCTTGCCCCCTTCAGGCTCAGGCTCTTCCTGGATCTTTCACCTGTGACTTTTGTTTCCTTGAACAGAACTCTTAATATCTAATCTAATAAAAGAGAAACCTGCAAATTGACCGCACCTCCACTACGCCCAAGCCACGCCCACCAGCCAATCAGAGCGGCTATATGCAAATTAACCCAACCAAGATAGCGGCCGGCAGCCATGGAGCTGGAGCAAGCAGGAGGCTTGGTTGCCCCAGCGATAGAGGAAGCCAAGCTTCCTGCCTGCCCTGGCCGGCTGTGGCCTCCACTCAAGGCAACAAAGTTTCAATTATAGAAGATAAATAAATCCCAGATACCTGCTTCCAGCCAGCCTCCACTGGGAGCTTGGGTGGCTGGGGGCCGTGGCCAGCCTTCAAACAGCCATCAGCCCCTCAACCAGGCTGGCCAGGCACCCCAGTGGGGACCCCTACCCTGAAGGGGCTGTGGCCAGCCTGCAAACAGCCA
>NW_005360926.1:79184-105072 GCF_000412655.1 Myotis brandtii
GACCCCCCACCCTGAAGGGGGTGTGGCCAGCCTGCAAACAGCCATCAACCCCTCACCCAGGATGGCCACACCCTCACGGGGTGAGGGTCCCCGCTGGGGGGCTTGGCCAGCTTGCAAACAGCCATCAGCCACTCACCCAGGCTGGCTGGGCACCCCAGTGGGACCCCCTCCCTGAAGGAGGTGTGGCCAGTCTGAAAATGGCCCTCAGCCCCTCACCCAGGCTGGCCAGGCACCCCAGCGGGACCCCCATCCTGATCCAGGACACCCTTCAGGGAAAACCAGCCGGCCGCCTCTATTCTATAGAATAAAAGGGTAATATGCAAATTGACCCTAATAGCAGAATGACTGGGAATGACTGGTCACTATGACACACACTGACCACCAGGGGCAGACGCTCAATGCAGGAGCTGGCCCTGGTGGTCAGTGCACTCCCACAGGGGGAGCTCTGCTCAGCCACAAGCCAGGCTGACGGCTGCCAGTACAGCGGTGGTGGTGGGAGCCTCTCCCGCCTCCTCAGCAGCGCTAAGGATGTCTGACTGCAGCTTAGGCCTGCTCCCCGCTGGCAAGTGGACATCCCAGGAGGGCTCCCAGGCTGCCAGAGGGATGTCTGACTGCCAGCTTAGGCCCAATCCCCCGAGGGGTCCCAGACTGCAAGAGGGCACAGGCCGGGCTGAGGGACCGAGTACACAAATTTTTGTGCACCGGGCCTCTAGTATATATATAGTTGTTGTTGATTTCAGAGAGGAAGGGAAAGGGAGAGAGAGAGAAACATCAATGATGAGAGAGAATCATTGATCGCCTGCCTCCTGCATGCCTCCTACTGGGGATTGAGCCCGCAACCCGTGCATGTGCCCTGACTGGGAATCGAACCCTGAGCCCATGGTTCATAGATCAAGGCTCTACCACTGAGGCACGTTGGCCGGGCCTGAACTGAACTCTTAATGAGCATTCATTACTCGGAGCAGTGCATGCAAAAATGTCCTCAGTGACCCCTAGCTGGTTTTGCTCAGTAGATAGAGCATAGGCCTGCAGACTAAAGGGTCCCAGGTTCGATTCTGGTCAAGGGCACATGCCCAAGTTGCGGGCTTGATCCCCAGTGGGGGCCGTGCATACGGCAGCCCATTGATGATTCTCTCTCATCATTGATGTTTCTATTTCTCCCTCTCCCTTCCTCTCTGAAATCAATTATATATATAATGTCTTCAGTGATGTCTCCAAGATCAGGTAGGGGAAACAGAAAAGTTTTTTAAAATATGTTTTCATTGATTTCAGAGAGGAAAGGAGAGGGAGAGAGAGATAGAAACACTGGTGAGAGAGGCACATCGATTGGCTGCCTCTTACTACTGCCTCCTGCACGCCCCACATTGGGGATCAAGCCTGCAACCTGGGCATGTGCCCTGACCAGTAATCGAACTGTGACCTCCTGGCTCAATCCACTGAGCACACCAGACGGCCAGACAAGTTTTTTTTTTAATTTATCGAGTTATTGACTTATCCATCTCTATTTTATGAAATGGATTTGAAGCAACTGTCAATTGCAAGATATATCATTTCCTGCCACTATACCAGCATGGACAATAGAACTAAGCTAGGGCAAGATGATAAGAATCCCTTTTATTCATTTTGCTTTAAATTTTTTTTAATATTATAGCTTTATGCTGTATATAGTTATGTTATTATCTTCTTTTCAAGTGTGCAGAAAAGTAGAGAATACTATAAAACACCCCCAGTTTAATAAAATCTTCACATTTTTTGTCAGATTTGAGTTTTTAAAAGAAAGCAGAGCCCTGCCCAGCCGGGTGTGTCTCAGCAGTTGAGCGTCGACCCAGGAACCAAGAGGTCACTGGTTCGATTCCCGGTCAGGGCACATGCCCGGTTGTGGGCTCGATCCCCAGTGTGGGGTGTGCAGGAGGCAGCCGATCAATGATTCTCTCTCATCATTGATGTTTCTATCTCTCTCTCCCTCTTCCTTCCTCTCTGAAATCAATAAAAATATATTTAAAAAAAGAAAAGAAAGCAGAGCCCTGGCTGGATAGCTCAGTTGGTTATAGTGTTGTCCTAATACACCAAGGTTGCAGGTTGGATCCCCGATCAGGGCACATACAAGAATCAACCAATGAATGCATAAATAAGTGGAACAACAAATCAATGTCTCTCTCTCTCTCTCGCTCTCGCTCTCAAAATCAATAAGTAAAAAATTAATTTAAAAAAACAAAGCAGAAACTATACAGTTGAATACCCCTTGGCACCCATCCCCTTTCCTCCCCCAGTTACCACTGTCCTGAACTTGGAGTTTACCATGTCCATATATGTTTTGTTCTTCAACTTTATATGAATGTATCCATCAATTTCATAGTATTTTGTCAACATGATATAGTCTCGTTTTGCACAACTGGCATGAACACTGTATGGCCCCTATGTTGGTAGTGCAACTCTAGATATCCCTTATACTTACACGGTGCTCTCCTCACATAGGCCTCTTTTTAAAAAATATATTTTTATTGATTTCTGAGAGGAAGGGAGAGGAGAGAGAGATAGAAACATCAATGATGAGAGAGAATCATTGATTGGCTGCCTCCTGCACGCCCCATACTGGGGATCAAGCCCACAACCTGGGCATGTGCCCTGACCGGGAATTGAACCATGATTTCCTGGTTCATAGGTCGATGCTCAACCACTGAGCAACACTGGCCGGGCCTCACATAGGCCTCTTAAGGGGCAGAAGACATCTTATGATTCCCATTTGACTCAAGAAGGAACAAAGGTTCGAAGAATGAAGGGGAGCCTCGAGACCTTCAAGGGACAGAGGCCTAGGCTGTGGTCAACTGAGTGGTACTGTGAGTCATATCAAGACAACTAGTGTGCTGCCCAGCCTGTGTAGCTCACTGGTTGGCGTGTTGTCCCATGCACCAAGAGGTCACCGGTTCGATTCCCCGTCAGGGCACAGGCCTGGGTTGCAAGCTCACCCCTAATAGAGGGCATGCAGGAGGCAGCCAATGGATGTTTCTCTCTCATTGATGTTTCCATCTCTCTCCCTTCTTCTCTCTTTAAAAATCAATAAAAACTTTTAAAAAAATGCAGTTTACAAAAGAAAGAAAAAAGTCAACTGTGAGCAACTGGAGAGCAGGCAAGTGGGAGGGAGTGGAGTTGAGGGTAGGAAGGAATGGTAGACAAATGAGGACAAAATAAAAGTGCAGAGTCTGAGGAGGGAGCTGTATGGCTTTAAATCTAGTAGTGACTCTCAACCGGAACTTCAAAAAACATTGATGCCTGGGACCCACCTCCAGAGATTCTAATGTATTGGCCTGCTGGGCGGCCTGGGCAGCAGGATGTTGAAAAGCTTTCCAGCGGATTTTGGATGCAAACCATTGAGTAAGCAAAGCAATTTGTCAGGCAGTGAATTGGTTGAGGGGGTGGTACTCAAAGGCTGTTTTGTTAACATTAATAAGATCTTAGACCTCAAAGCCTGGCTTGATAATGCAATGTAAATAAGGTACTGAGATCTTAGCCCCAGATTCTATGGACAGAAATGGGCTAAAATGAGAGGTGATAATCTGCTTTCCTCAGTGCTGTTCATACTAGTCTTAAACTATGTGTTCAGTTATGGGGCTTTTACTTGAAGGGGAGAGTAGCAATTTTCACCACGCCTGCCAGTAACCACCACAGGGTAATAGAATTCAGCAAACATTCTCTCTAAGTACTTCCTTTATGCAGGCTCTGTGCTGCACTAAAATAAGAGAAAATGGCAAAATCACAATCCTTGCCCTCAAGCTTACACCGAGGGCAACCCAGACACATTATACAACAATAAACACAATGTGCTGAGTGCTAGAGATAAGTCCAAAGCACAGGGAACAGAGGGCAGACAACACCTAACTCTGCCCCAGGAGTCTCTGCCCAGGGCCTCAGAGTGGGCTTCACAGGAGTCACAGACAAGTAGGAGTTGCCTAAGGGCATCCTTGAAGCTGGGGGTTAGGACGAGCATGCGCAAAGGTTCAGGTGTCAAGGCACCTGCAGAAGGGCAAATAGTTTGGTGCGGTAGAAGCACAGGGAATAAATATGTGGTGGGGGAGAAGCAGGTGATGAGGCTGGGGGCGGGGCTTCCCCCTGCAGTCAGCTCAAGCAATCATCAAAGGGAGGAGTGTGCAAAGGACAGCGAGGTCCTAATGGAGGAGAGGGCATCTAACTTAGGGCTTGGACGGTGAGTAGAAATTTACCAGGCTGGGATGTGGGATGGATGGGGGTGGGGAGAGGAGGGGGAACAGTGTGAGTAAAGGAGTGGAGGCAGGATGAGCCTGACGTGTCAGGTACAATGAAGGAACCAGCAATCTGGTAGAAATGATCAAAACCATCTGGGGCGCATTTTGAAAATATCACTGCCTGGGTCCCACTTCCCCTCCTCCTGTAAGGATTCTTATTGATATGGTCTGGGGGTGGGGTCCAGGCCTTAGTATTTTATTTTAAATTTATCTGGGAAATGTAAATATTTCAGTATTTTTAATACGTTTTTTATTGATTTTTAGAGAGGAAGGGAGAGGGATAGAGAGATAGAAACATTGATGAGAGAGGAATATCATTGATTGGCTGCCTCCTGCACCCGCCGCCCCCCCGCCCCCGACTGGGAATCGAGCCTGCAACCTCTTGGTTCCTGGGTCACCACTCAACCACTGAGCCACACCCACCAGGCTATTTTTCAGTATTTTTTAAAAATCTCCCAGATGATCCTAATATACACCTGGGCTTGAGAGCCATCTAAAGGGGAGCTGGTTAGGACACTGGGGGAAAGGTAGGCTAGAGCCAGAAAACAGTGATGATAAATTGGCTAATATATATTGAATTTTAACTATGTGCCAGACATTTTTATTAATCTATTTAATCCTCATCGCTCTGTGAGGATAGATACTATTATCCTTATGTGGCAGATGAGTAAACAGTCATTTGACCAAAGTCCTATATCAAAGTAAGTGGCAGGCAGTCTGGCTTCCAAGCATATCCTAGAAAGACTTGTATTCCAAGCCAAAGAGCTTGGGTTTGCTTCTGTGCCAGTCTTTATTAATTTAGTGTGTATCTGTCCAGAATTTCTTTATGCATAAAAGGTAGCATACTAGATACACTGTTTTGTTTTTTTAAATATATTTCTTTATTGATTTCAGAGAGGAAGGAAGAGGGAGAGAGAGATAGAAACATCAATGATGAGAGAGAATCATTGATTGGCTGCCTCCTGCACACCCCCAACTGGGGATCGAGCCCGCAACCCGGGCATGTGCCCTTGGCCAGAATCGAACCTGGGACCCTTCAGTCCGAAGGCCGACGTTCTATCCACTGAGCCAAACTGGCTAGGGCGGTACACTGTTTTGTATCTTGCTTTATTTTTAGTTAATCCTCACTGGAGAAGATTTTTTCCATTAATTTTTAGAGAGAGTGGAAGGGAGAGGGAGAGAGAGAGAGAGAGAGAAACATCAATATGAGACACATGGATGGGTTGCCTCCCACACGTGCCCCACCCAGGGCTGGGAATCAAACCTGCAATCCAGATATGTGACCTTGACTGAAAATCAAACCCACCACCATTTGGTGCATGGGCTGATGCTCTAACCACTGATGCACTGGCCAGGGCTGTGTCTGGCTTTATTAACAAAGCTAGAGGCCCGATGCACGAAATATGTGCAAGAGTAGGCCTTCCTTCTTCCCCTGGCTGCCAGCACCAGCTTCCCTCTGGCACCTGGGACCGGAGCTTCTCTCACAGCTCCGGCTTCTTCTGGAAGGTCGTCCAGTCTAATTAGCATATTACTCTTTTATTATTATAGGTATCCTGGAAATCTTTACAAATCAGTACATAGAACCCAGCCGGTGTGGCTCATGGTTGAGAGTTGACCTATGAACCAGGAGGTCATGGTTCAATTCTGGTTAGGGTTGTGGGCTTGATCCCCATTAGGGGGCGTGCAAGAAGTAGCCAATCAATAATTCTCTCTCATCATTGATGTTTCTCTCTCTCCCTCTCCCTCTCTCTGAAACCAATAAAAATTTATTTTTAAAAAATCAGTACATAGAGAACTTCCTCTTCTGTTATTTAGTGATATACTACTTAATTTCCCAGCATTTCTAGATCTTCCAGTTTTTATATTGTTACTTAGGATATCATGTATTTCCACTATGATCAGAGGATGAATTTCTTCTTTTTTCTTTATTTTATGTTTTTTCTTTTTTTTATATTTTTATTGATTTCAAAGAGGAAGGGAGAGGGAGAGAGAGATAGAAACATCAATGAGAGAATCATTGATCGGCTGCCTCCTGCACACCCCCTACTGGGGACCAAACCTGTAACCCAGGTATGTGCCCTTGACTGGAATTGAACCTGAGACTCTTCAGTCTGCAAGCTGATACTCTATCCACTGAGCCAACCTGGCTAGGGCTCTTTCTTTTTTGGGGGCGGGGAGGGGATGATGAATTTCAATCCTTTGAAGTTCATTAACCTTACTCTATAGGTATTGATATGGTTAATTTTGGTAAATGTTCTATATGCATTTCAAAAAAGTTTATTCTGTTGTCGTTGGCTGTGGTGTCCTGTGTATGTCAATCATTAATTGTTCATATATTTTATATCCTTCCAGACTCATGGGGTGGGAAGAAGATGCTTGGGTCTGAGTTCTTAAATAAACTGTTAACCAATCCATCTTTGTTTTTGGATGCACTCTTCCTTCCAGAGATACCTGGTACTGTTAATTTTGAAGTATCTTGGGGATTCCACTTTCAATATGTTTTGTACTGGTCTCAGCCTATCAGTAACCAGTATTGTGTCTGGACCGGCCCTTGTGTTTCTTACTGTGATTGGAAGACGCCCTTTAGCAATAACCATCAGGAAACTTTGACAAGATACAGGTTTATTACTTACTAGACCCGGAAATTACACAGCACCAACTGGGGCCACAGAGGGAGAGGAGGAGGGGGAGAGGGAGAATGGGTCTGGGGTTCTGTTTTTATTGGGGTCAAGGATAGGGGCCTAGGGTTTGGCTGGCTCATTCTTTGTTAGTGAATTTAAAACATAAGAGTGGGAATCTAAAATGCAGTAAGAGAAAACAAACACGTAGCCCAAATGGTCAGATATTGAAATCATTCCATTCAATCAGAAAAATATTTTTTATGGAATCTATTGGGATTACAGTGATTAATAAAAATATACACATTTCAGGTATATAATTCGACAACACATCATCTGTGTTCTGTATTGTGTGTTCATCACACCAAGTCAGGTCTCCTTCCATCACCACTTATCTCCTCCTTTACCTTCTTCTATTATCCCCCATGGAATTTAAAATTTTAAAAAACTTCAACATGGTTGGGATTTTATAAAAAGTATTAGTTTCTTGTAGCTGCTGTAGTAAATTACCATAAACTTGGTGGCTTAAAACAATGAAAATTTATACTCTCTCTCAAAAAAAAGAGAGAACTCAACCAAGATCTCTAAAACAAAGGAGCCTAAGTAGGGAGAAGCACCTGGCTTTTATCTAGTCTAGTGGCTGGGAATGTGTTTATTGGAAGTGGGTGCCTCTTTGAATTGGACGTCTCAGGCAATCAAAGCTTAAGCCGGCACTTGCATTACAAAAGAGAACAAAAAACAAATGTTAGGGCTTACACTGTGCAATAGTTTGCTGACTTTCATCCTCCCAGCTGCTGGTATATTATTTAGTTTTCTATGGTCTGCTTTATCCATTACTACTCATCCACATTTCAGAATTTTCCTCTCCAATTCTTTTTGTCCTTATGGATTGATGTCTTTTTGTAGGTATACTTTGAAGAATTACTTAATTTTTGAGTGGGTAATATGCATATACTTCAAAAATGAAAAGGTGTGCAGTGGAAAACTTCCCGCCATCACTGTCTATCTACACAGTGTCCACCCTCCCCACACATTCATCATTTATTATTCATTTATCATATAATCTAGTGTTTTCATATACTCTCTCATTGATAATGATTTTCAAAGATATATTTTTTATTGATTTTAGAAAGAGGAAGGGAGAGGGAGAAAGAGATAGAAACATTGAGGAGAGAGTAGGGGGCATGCAGGAGGCAGCCAATCAATGATTCTCTCTTATCATTGATGTTTCTATCTCTCTCTCCCTTTCTCTCTCTCTGAAATCAATAAAAACATATTTAATCAATCAATCAATCAATCAATCAATCAATAATAGGAGTTAAGACCTATAAGGATGCCTTTTATTCAGTTGGACAAACTAATAACTGGATCATTTGGATTTGCATCTTCCATAATTGGTGCTGAGAGAGAAAAGTGAAGTGGTGGGGTTTCCCTTGGTGTCTCCTGGAGGATTTATAATATGGAACCTAAGGCCATGGGTCTAAAACAGTAGTATTCCATCGTGTAGATGTACCACAGTTTTCTAATCCATTCATCTACTGATGGGCACTTAGGCTGTTTCCAGATCTTAGCTATGGTGAATTGTGCTGCTATGAACATAGGGGTGCCTATATCCTTTCTGATTGGTGTTTCTGGTTTCTTGATTTAATGTTTGAGTCCTACTAGACACTGAAGGTACAAAAATGTATGGTGTCTGAGGTTCAGACGGAGTTTGAAATTTACTAGATCCAAACCTAACAGCTGTGTGACTTAGGCTTTGTCTAACTTTCTTATCTTTAAAATTTAGGTAAAGGCACTTACTTGAAGATCATGTGGATTTAGTAGAATGGAAAGCATTTATTAAACAACAAAAGGCAATTTCTGTGGGAGTAGAGCTTTAATATTCTCATCACCACCACAACAAAATGGTGATTATGTGAGGTGGATGATATGCTAACTAACCTTATTGTGGTAAACATTTCTCAATATCTATGTGTATAAAAAAATCACCACATTCTACACCTTACACTTACGCAATGTCATATATCAATTATATCTCATAAAGCTGAAAAGAATGTCTCAAGGAAAACCTACTTACCCACGCCCCACTGGAGAATTAGATTTTCTTCTTCCATTCCTCTCTCCTTCTCCTTTTCTTCTCCTCCCCTTCTTTTTTTCATTGAGGTGAAATTCACAAAACATAAAATTAACTATTATAAAGTGAGCAATTCAGTGGCAATGAGTATATTTACAATGTTGTGCAACCACCACCTCTATCTAGTTTCAAAATGTTTTCATCACCCCAAAAGGAAACCCTGTACCCATTAAGCAGTTGCCCACACTCTCCATCCCTCAACCCCTGGCAACCACTGATCTGTGTTCTGTGTGAGCTTTTTTGTCTGGCTTCTTTCACATAGCATAATGCTTTCAAGATTCATCTGCATTACAGTATGCCTTATGTACTTCATACATTTTTATGACTGAATAATAAATATTCTATTGTATGTATATACCACGTTTTGTTTATCCATTCATCTGGTGATGGACGTATGAGTTGTTTCCACCTTTTGGCTGTTGTACATAGTGATGCGTGCACAGGAATTTGTTGAGTACCAGTTTTCAGTTGTTTGGGGGAATCTACCTAGGAATGGAATTGCTGGGCCAGTTGATAATTCTATGTTTACGTTTTTGAGGAACCGCCAAACTTTCCACAGCAGCTGAAATCGTTTTACATTTCCATCAGCAGTATGAGGGTTTCAATTTCTCCATATTCTTGCCAACATTTACTATTATTTTTTTTTAATTTTATTATAGCCATCCTAGTGAGGATGGTATCTCATTGTGGTTTTCATTTGCATTTCTCTAATGATAAATGATGTTGAGTATCTTTTCATGTGCTTCCAAGACATTTGTATGTCTTCTTTGGAGAAATGTCTATTGAAGTCCTTTACCCACTAAAAAATCTAATTTTTAAAAATATCTTATTTAAAAAAATATATATACATATATATATATTTTTAAAAATATATTTTAGCCCTAGCCTGTTTGGCTCAGTGGATAGAGTGTTGACCTGCGGACTAAAGGGTCCCGGGTTCAATTCCAGTCAAATGCACATGCGGGTTGCTGGCTTGATCCCCACTGGGGGGCGTGCAGGAGGCAGCCAACCAATTATTCTCTCTCGTTGTTTCTCTCTCTACCTCTCCCTTTCTCTCTAATATCAATAAGAATATATTTAAATATATGTGGCTAAAATATATATTTTTATTGATTTCAGAGAGGAAAGGAGAGGAAGAGAGAGATAGAAATATCAATGATGAGAGAGAATCATTGATCTGCTGTCTCCTGCACGTCCTCCGCTTGGGAATCGAGCCCGCAACCTGGCCATGTGCCCTGACCGGGAATCGAACTGTGACCTCCTGGTTCATAGGTAGATGCTCAATCATGGAGCCACATCAACCGGGCTGTTTTTCATTTTGTTGTTGAATTATGAGTTCTATTATATTCTGGATACTAGACCCTTATAAGATTTGCAATTACTTTCTCCTATTCTGTAAGTTGTCTTTTCACTTTGATGCACAGAAGTTTTACATTTTTATGAAATCCAATTTATCTGTTTTTTTTTCTTTTGTTGACTGTACTTTTGATGTCATACTTAGGAATTCACTGTCACTCTTTGCCACACTTACTGTGAGGATAAAGACCCTTCTCAGCAATCAAACTGTCAACATCCCAGAAAATGTTGACATCTCTCTGAAGGGGCACACAGTTATTGTGAAAGGCCTCAGAGGCACCCTGTGGAGGGGTTTCAATCAAATCAATGTGGAACTCAGTCTCCTTGGAAAGAAAAAGAGGCTCTGGGTTGACAAATGGTGGGGATATAGAAAGGAACTGGCCACCGTTTTCACTATCTGCAGTCATGTACAGAACATGATTAAGGGTTTTACACTGAGCTTCCGTTACAAGATGAGGTCTGTGTACACTCACTTCCCCATAAATGTCGTTATTCAGGAGAATGGTTCTCTTGTTGGAAACAGAAATTTCTTGGGTGAAAAATACATCCACAGGGTTCGGATGAGGTCAGGTGTTGTTTGTTCAGTATCTCAAGCCCAGAAAGATTAGTTGATTCTTGAAGGAAACAACATTGAACTTGTATCAAATTCAGCTGCTTTGATTCAGCGAGCCACCGCAGTTAAAAGCAAGGATATCAGAAAAATTTTGGTTGGTATCTATGTTTCTGAAAAAGGCACAGTTCAGCAGGCTGATGAATAAGATCTAAGTTGTCCAGCTATAGAAACTGCAAGATTCCAAATGATTCCTCAGACTTATTTGCAATATTATATTTATTGAATTAATTGGGGTGACACTGGTTAACAGGCCCCAGGTGCACAATTGTACAATACTGTGTGTTCACTACTCCAAGTCAAGTTTCTGTCCATCACCATTTATCTCCCCTATACTCTTTTCCACCTCCCTCTACTCCCTTCCCCTGGCAATCACCACACTGTTGTCCCTGTCCATAAGTTTTTTCTCTTTCTTTTCTTTTTTGTTTTGGTAATATTTTAAAGATGAACCCTAGCCAGTTTGGCTCAGTGGATAGAGCATCGGCCTGTGGACTGAAAGGCGCCAGGTTCAATTCCAGTCAAGGGCACATGTCCAGGTTGCGGGCTCGATCCCCAGTGTGGGAATAGGCAGGAGGCAGCTGATCCATGATTTTCTCTCATCACTGATGTTTTCTCACTCTGTCCTCTCTGAAATCAATAAAAATATATTAAAAAAAATAAAGATGCAAAAAAAGCCATGTATTGATTTGGAGGAAAAGAAAAAAAGAATTCATTGGCAAGGTCATGAAGATTTACTGGAGCCTCTTCTTGTGGTGGCCTCAGTTCATGGCGCTTGGTATCTTGGAAAAGCTCCACTTTGAGATGAACATTGTTACCACTCATCTTCACTTTTTGGCCCCATTTCCATCCCAGCCCCAAGCCCTAATGGAAAGAAGGCCATTACACTGCCCAGGATCCTTCCCTGTGTGCCCAATTGCCAAGTGACCAAGTCAACCCATGCCTAGGAATTCTCCCCTCCCCGTGGCCAACATTTTGTATTCCCATCAATCATGTTGTTTCCTCTGGCTATAGAAGAGCAGCAGTGAATTAACTTGGTTGACGGTGTTTGGTACCTACCACCCAGTAGTAGAGTGAAATTAAAATTATCTCCAAATCTTCAAGAATTCAGAACATTGATCTTTCAGCAAATTAGCTTTCATCAGTTGGGTTGTAGGTGAGTTGATGGTTTGGTGAATTGGCCATTTAGTCTATTGGATTTTTTTCAAGAAAGTGCTATCTTTTGATAATAAAGAAGAAATAAGAATAGAGATGTAGATCTGGTTATTTTTGCCAAAAGAAACACAGGAAGGATAAACCATAGATGAATGCAATTGTTCACCCCAAGGCGAGGTTGGACATCTGAGAACTCTGAAAGCAGCTAGAGTTCACAGGAAAGGGCAGAGTACTATGGAGGATGGAGCTGCACAGAGAGAGAAAGTGTTCCCTTCAAGTCTTCAAGCAGTAGGGATCAGCACATATATGTAAGCAAACTGCCTGAGGCCAGGGAAAGACCACTGAAAAGGATCAGAAGGAACAATACACAGAGGCAGGAAAAGTTCATCCCCAACATCTGCCTGAGTGGGAAAATCGATTAACACATGAGGCACTGAATAAGGATCACAGAAAGGTATTGTTTCAGTACCAAATTAGCTCTAGACTATCAGTCAAATTAGCCCTGGACTAAAGGTTATTCAGGCCTGCCCTAAAAAACTTAAATGCAAGCCTCAACAGTATCAAATTGATTAACTGTGTCCCAGAACAAATTTTTAAAAATATATTTTTATTGATTTCAGAGAGAGGAAGGGAGAGATAGAAACATCAATGATGAGAGAAAATCATCAATCTCCCCCACCCCCTACCGGGGATTGAGCCCATAAGCCGGGCAGGTGCTCAATCAACTGATCCACATTGGCCAAGCACCCCAATTTTTTAAGTACAAAAAAATTCAGCACTCAACAAGGTAAAATATACAATGTCTAGCATGCAATAAAATATTATCAGGTATGAAAAGAAGCAGGAGACTACAACCCACATAGGGAAAAATAATCCATAGAAAATGACCCAGATGATCAATCCAATAGACAAAGAACGTCAAAACAGCTTTATGTTCAAGAAGGTGGAGGAAAGCATGAGCATGACTGAAATATGGCGCCCAAGGAAAACCCTTCTCTGCCCCCACCCCACCCTCTGCTCCTGGACTCAGAGCTGAGATCCAGTCCTTGTTCAAGAAATTATGGTCGTGACTCATTGAATGGTGGAACTGGCTGGAAATCTGCTTCCTGGAACCTGCCAGAAATCCACCATCTAGGGTGCCAAAGAAAGTTGTTCATGGGAAGGTGAGTCATCAGAGGCACTCTGCTACAAAGCTATATGTGAGGGAGGGTGTCAGGGGAAGTTGCTGGCCACTGGGTGCTGCTGGCTGCCTTGCACAGCAAAAAACGGGAAAATGGAGAAGCTGTGAGTGCTTCACTGTCTGATGGGAGATTCCAGGGAGAAGCTGCTGGCCACTGGGTGCCGGTGGTCACCTTGCACTGCAGGGGCAAGGCACTGGAGAACCTGTGATGCTTCAGGACGCTGGTGCTGGAGAAAGCTGCGTATGCTGCAGCAACCTGCTGAGTGGGCCCACCAGAAGCAGGAAGCAAAACCATTTTCCTCCTTGCAATGTCTTTCCAGTGCCCTCTACTGGCAAACCTTCAGTACCAGCTGGTAAAGGAAAAACATTTAAACGGACCAGAGCCATTTTCACAGAACAGGCATAAAAGATGAATTTGAAGCCAAGAGACAAAAATCAATAAGTGGAACAGTCCACCCGTTTGATTACTCAGCTTCCATATGCACCCTTCCACTCGTATTTGAATTCTCCTACAACAAAACAATTCTACAAGATATAGCTACCCTTCTCACAAGAGAGGAAGTTTCACTCTTTCCCCAAATTATATCTCAAGAGTCATTATATTCATTGCTGCTTATATTAATTATTCCTCAAATTTAGTCATAGTCCCACTAATATTCCAGCATCTAAAGATGAAATTAATTTCCAATAAGTATTCGTATATAAAATTAAAATGGGAAAGAGACAGAAAAAGAAAATGACTAGCATATACAAATAAATACAGAAATATAACAAGCAAGAAGAAAATAAGCAAAGCTACAATAGTACTCATTTCTGTAATTGTTCACAAGGTTGTAATTGCCATCACTGGCTTCCTTCTTCCACTATCCATTCTGTATTTTCCCTGCCTTCCTCCAGAACCTCAGATGCTCTCTTTACCTGATGGAGTCACCCAAACTTTAATTCCTGAAGAGTTGAGTCCTCAATCATCCTGCCTGTTTTCAGTTGCTATAGTTCTCCATTAACTTTTACTGTTGGGCACGGAAGTACTAAGAGGCATCTCAGATACTCCTCTGGGTTGCAGACATAATCTTTCTTGCCTCCACAGTGTGGCAGCAACTGATTTCCCCTTAGTAATGAAGATCAATCGCTCTAGCTAGTAAAATAACTCTACTTAACCTCTCTCTTTTTTCCCCTGTAGTTTCTCTGGCTTAGGAGCCCAAAATATCCAAATTTTCTCACTTTCCAATTCAATGGAACCATTGTTGTGCTCCCTGGTTGAGGCCTCACCCACTGGCAAAGAGGACTTATTAGAACTTACGGCACAGTGTCCATAGCTTCATTAGGATCTTCCCACACACACACACTCCAACTTTCAGGATACTATTCCTTCCCAATAAGTGCAAGGCTGGGAGCTTAACTTGCCTTGTAATTAAGCCAGTAGTGCTGAGATTTGGGGTTTGATTTTCAGTAATCTCAGCCCTTCCGCTACAGGAGATAAGGCTCTCCTTCAGGGCACACCTAGAAACTTTTGAGTCATTTATGGTGCTTGAGCTGGGGATTCCAATCCCTGAGTTCATCTTTTGTTGCACCACTTTGTCCAGAGACAGTAGGAGCAACCAGCCAATCTCATTCTATTCCTTAGTTTTCAAAAAAAATATTTGAAAGTATCATACACACAGTCACCCAGCTCCTTGCTTCTTATTAGTTGACTATGTATCCAGTAGATATTTTGAGTGTCTCCATAGTCTATGTCATTAGTATCTTTCAATTTAATCAGATTAGAGAACCAATTCCAGAAACTTCAGAACCAGTTCACAAAATTCATTATTTTTAAAAAACTTTAATATATATTGATTTCAGAGAAAAGGGGAGAGAGACAGAGAGATAGAAACATCAATGATGAGAGAGAATCATTGATTGGCTGCCTCCTGCATGCCCCACACTGGGGATTGAGCCCACAACCTGGGCATGTGCCCTGAATGGGAATCAAACCACTGACCTCCTGGTTCATAGGTCGATGCTCAACCACTGAGCCACATCGGCCAGGCAGAAAACTCATTCTTAACATTCTATTCCTCCACTCCCAGTACCAAAATCTGTATTAGAGTTCGCCAGAGAAACAGAACCAAAAGGACATATTTATATATTAAGAGATTTATTACAAGGAACTGGTTCATGTAATTTGGAGCGTGAGAAGTCCCAAGATCTGCAGTCAGCAAGCTGTATACCCAGGAGACCTGATGGTGTAACTCCAATCCAAGTCTGAGTCCAAGTACAAAGGCTGGAGAAGACTGATGTCCCAGATCAAGGACAGTCAGGTAGAGAGAGAGTGAATTCTCTGTTGCTTAGTCTTTTTGTTTTATTCAGGCCTTCAATGGATTGGATGAGTCCCTCACTTTGGGAGACACCTACTTTCCTTAGTCTACCAATTCAAATGTTAATTTCATCCAGAAACACTCTCTAAATAGTGTTGAACCAAATATCTGGGCTTTCCATGGCTGAGTCAAGTTGACAAACAAAAATTAACCATCATGCCTGGCCGGCATGGCTCAGTGGTTGAGCACTGACCTATGAACCAGGAGGTCACAGTTTGATTCCCGGTCAAGGCACATGCCCGGGTTGCAGGCTCTATCCCTGGTATGGGGTGTGCAGGAGGCACCTGATCAATGATTCTCTGGCATCATTGATGTTTCAATCTCTCTCTCCCTCTCCCTTCCTCTCTGGAACCAATAAAAAAATCTTATATAATAAAAGGCTAATATGCAAATTGATCAAACAGTGGAATGACCTGTCACTATGACACACACTGACCACCAGGGGGCAGACACTCAATGCAGGAGCTGCCCCCTGGTGGTCAGTGCACTCCCATAGGGGGAACGCCACTCAGCCAGAAGCCCTGAGCAGGCTCATGGCTGGTGAGTGCTGCTGCAGTGGCAGGAGCCTCTCTGGCCTCTGTGGCAGCGCTAGGGATGTCTGACTGCCATCAGTCGGACATCCCCTGAGGGCTCCTGGACTGCAAGAGGGCGCAGGCCAGGCTGAGGGACACCCCCCACCCCCGGAGTGCACCGGGCCTCTAATATATATATATATAATTTTAAATTAACCATCAACAGGCACTTAGATTTCCAAACAAGCAGAGCTCAAAGTTGCCAAGATGGGTAACAACATTCCATGAGTGGGTTATTAGGTGAAATAGTGAGAAGAGCCACTCCCACTTCTACCCCTTAATTTCAGGACCCATTTATACTGGCTATGGGGAAGACAGAACCATATATTGGTCTGTGATTCAAAGTGTATACTACATCCTATAAAACAAAACCCCATTCTTTCAGGGTGCTGTTTCACAACTAGCATCATAACAGAGTCTGCAAAGCCATTCCACCTTTCAATTAGGCCATCTGCACCCAGATGATGTGGCCTGTGATGAGACCAGTTAATTCCATAGGCATGGACCCATCACTACACTTCCTTTGCTGTGAAATCTGTTTCTGGATCAGATGCAATGCTGTGTAGAAGAGTCCACAGATGGTGGTGCTGGCACAAACATTATAGGCAGGGAAGGGAAAACCATATCCAGAAAATGTGTCTGTTCCTATGAAGATGAATCTCTGTTCCCCTCCATGATGAAAGAGGTCGATATAAGCAACCTGTCACCAGTGGCTGGCTGGCTGGACCCCAGAGCAAATAGTGCCATGTTGAGGACTCAATTTTGGTCTCTGCTGATGGCAGATTTGGTAGTCTGCATTAGCATGAACCATGCCACCCTCAGTAAGGGGAAGTTCAAGTTGTTGAGCCCAGGCACTATATGCCTTCCAGTGGCATTCACATGGGGCACAAATATCTTCACTGTCTGTGTCCATTCAGAGGTCTATCCACTTCTCTCTTCCCCAGACTTCCTTCTCACTAATATTCCAGTCCTGTTACTCCCAAATGAAATATGCTGTTCCATGTTTTGCTCACTGGGTGAGATTTTCCTTCACCATTATCACTCAGGGTCACCCCTGAGTAGAGCTGTAATGTGCATCTGTCCACTTTTGTATGGTACCAGCATATCATTCAGACCCATATATATAAGACAAGCTTAACTTTATTCCTCCTCGGTCAACTGCTTGTAAGGAACACCCCAGGACACCATAGACTTGGATTGAAGGAGAGGAGGCAATAAAATAGGATTGGTGTCAAAAGAGTCTGAGTCACCTGCTCATGCAACTTACTGTATATTCTGGAATTGCCTAACTTGGTCTCTTCTATACCACTTTTATTTGATAACTAGAGGCCCAGTGCATAAAAATTCATGCACTGGAGGGGGGCGTCCCTCAGCCTGACCTGCCCCCTCTCATAGTCCAGGAGCCCTCAGGGGTGGGAGGTGACCTGGCGATCAGGGGATGGGAATGCCCCAGCACACCTCTGCTGCTGCTGCTGCAGCAGCACAAGCCTCGGCTGGCTCTGGTTACCTGAGCCTCAGGCAACCCTGGGAGGCTTGGAAGCTGCCATTTGAGGCTTGCCTGCACCTTGGGCTGACTCTGGGGGGCTGAGGGGACTGGGGGACTCCGGAAGCAGGTGAGTGGAGCGGCCGGGAGCGGTCTTGCCATGCACCTGCCACCCCGGTGGGGCTGAGGGGACTGGAGGCTGCCATCTTTGAGGGTGTGGCAATCAATTAGCATATTCCCTCCTTATTGGCTGTGGGCGCTGCCATCTTTGAGGGCGGGGCAGTCAGTTAGCATATTCCCTCCTTATTGGCGGTGGGTGCTGCCATCTTTGCGATGGTGTGAGGGTCAATTAGCATATTCCTCTTTATTAGATAGGATAGATTGCTGCTATGCATGTCTAATTTTATGGCTATGTGGGTCAGACAAGACACCCATTCATGATGGGAATTTCAGGCTGTATGGTTATTATGTATCTCACAAGAGGCCCGGTGCATGAAATTTGTGCATGGGGGGTCCTTCAGCCTGGCCTGCACCCTCTTGTAGTCCGGGACCCCTCGCTCCTTACCACGTGCCTGTTCGCTGCTCCTTACTGTTGCCACGAGGTGGGAGAGGCTCCCACCAGCGCCGGCCAGCTGTGGCCCGGCTTCTGGCTGAGCTGTGTTCCCCCTGTGGGAGTGCACTGACCACCAGGGGGCAGCTCCTGCATTGAGCATCTGCCCCCTGTTAGTCAGTGCACGTCATAGCAACCAGTCAGTCGATTTGCATGCACCTACAGCCCCATCTACACCTGCGTCTCTCATCAGAGTCCCCAGGGTCCAAGGGGGCTAGGCTGAGAGCGGCTGCTCTTCCTCAGTCACCAAGGCCCCTGGGCAGGTGGGGCTGGTCTGCCTGGGCTGGAGCAGGGCCCCTGGGTGGGGTGCAGTCTGGTCGGGATGCTGGGCTGAGGAAGCTGGCCCCAGTGCCCAGGGGCTTGGCTGGGTGCGCATTACCAGACCCAGTTGCCCCCAACTGCCCACCCCTGCCAGCCATCTTGTGGTGGCCATCTTGTGACCACATGGGGGCGGCCATCTTTGACCACATGGGGGCAGCCATCTTGTGCAAGGGTGTGACGGTCAATTTGCATATTGCCTCTTTATTGTATAGGATATTCAGTGGGGAGAAGAGTAGTCAAAGGAATATTTTATTACATTCGCCCAGTCAGCAGTGATAACAGCCCTTTCCTTCCCCCGGCCACCAGCACTGGCTTCCCTTTGGCACGCAGGACCCACGCTTCCCTCCAGCCACCAGCAGGCACCCGGCACTGGGCTTCCTTCACAACCCCAGCTTCATCCAGAAGGATGTTTGGTCTAATTACCATATTATGCTTTTATTATTATAGATAATTGATTTCAGAGATGAAGAGAGAGAAAGAGAGAAACATAAATGATGAGAGAGAATCATTGATCAGCTGCCTCCTGCAAGTCCCTTACTGGGAACCAAGCTGCAACCTGGGCATGTGCCCTCCTGGTTCATAGGTCAACGCCCAATCACTAAGAGATGCCGGCCGGGCTGTGGTATTTTGTTATAGCAGCCCAAACAGACTAAGACACCTTGGTAGGCTTCTTTGAATTTCGGAAGCAACATCTGAGTGTGCTACTCTGAACCCATTTACAGAGTTGCCCAAAAGGTTTCCATTTAGTTGCCCACACGCTTTGCAGTTCAGACTGCAGTACAAACTGCTCTTGAACTTGGACCTTACAACCCAGCAGATCCAACGATACACCAAGTGTCTGTGACATATAAGAATGCTGTATGAAGATTCTGGCAAGCACAAATGAGGCAATCATAGTGTCAGCTTCTAGGAGTTTAGAGAAAATCTGTATGCTCTTTTGCAGATAACTACTCTCATTTTTTAAAACATGTTTTGAGGTATAACTGACATACAATATTATATTAGTAGCAGGTTTAGTGTGCGCCCTGACAGTTGGGTTTTTTTTCTCCTTTGTAATGCAAGTGCCTGACTTAAGCTTTGACTGCTGAGGCATCCATTTCAAAGATGCATTCATTTCAAAGGCAGCTGTCTCCAATAAACACAGTGCCAGCCTCAGGACTAAAGAGCCAGGTGCCTTCCCCCTCCCCCCTGGCTCCTCTGTTTTAGAGATCCTGGTTGATTTCAATAACTGAACATTTAGGCCACTTGCTTGTTTTCTCTTATTGTTTTTATGTTTTAAATTCACCAATAAAAGAGTGAGCCCATGCCCTAGTTGGTTTGACTCAGTGAATAGAGCATCGGCTCCATAAACTGAAGAGTCCCAGGTTTGATTCTTGGTCAAGGGCACGGACCTTGGGCGCATGTGGGTGGGAGGCAACCAATTGATGTGTCTCTCTCACATCATTTTTTCTCTGTGTCTCTCCCCCTCCCTTCCACTCTCTCTAAAAATCAATGGAAAAATATCCTCGGGTGAGGATTAACAACAACAAAATAAAAGAGTGAGCCCATGAAACCCTGGCCCCCAATACAAGGAGAACCCTAGAACTATTCTCATTCTCTCTCTCTCTCTCTCTCTCTCTCTCTCTCTCTCTCTCTCTCTCTCTCTCTCTCTCTCTCCTTGTAATTACTGTCAAAATACATGCAGGATCTCTCTTCTCCTACCCCCACCCTTTACTTACTCCATGCCCACTGCAAACATTAAGAGCTGCTTAGTAACGAGAGGTGCAATCATCAAATAGAAAGGGGATGGGTGGATAAGAGCTATTTCCTCCTTGGTTATCGTGTGCATTTGCATGCTGAGCTTTGACCTCAGTTATGGCTCTATTGGCCATAGGGGGTGGTTGTGGTGGGTCTTGAGGAGAAGGGGCATCCCCTTTCAAGGCACCTGGACCATGTGAGTTTATCACAGGGTTTTCAAGGAGCAAAAGGCTAGTCTCAGATACTAAAGGGCTAGCTACTTAGTAAGGGAGGCTCCGAGTGACTTGGTAGTTCAAGATTGTCCGTTTCATCTGGGACCAAACAGTTGTCCCCATTCCAAGTGTTGGGATTCCATTCTTTATCAGTCAGTGTCAAGACTGTGACTTCAACTGTCATTGCAATTCAACAACCTACTCAATTAAACGTTGTGTTTGATTTTCAGCAATATTAGCCCTGCAGCTACAACGAAGAACAGCCTCTCTTATGCATCACGAAAGCTCTCTGGTTCTTAGACTGTGACTGAACTGCTCAAATGCATTAAAAAATATCAATCCCACACCCCAGTCCTTATAGCCATGATGACTGCCATAATGGTCAAGTGCAGCAGCCATTTAAGGCGTCCAAGGCATGTGCTTCAGTTAGCACTTCATCACAATCAACCGTAGGTTGATTAATTGTGATGTCACTACTCGCCATGGATTACTAGCCATCCATTTTCCATTGGCAAGCACTGTGCTGAAGCCTGAAGGAGGTGTGAATGAACCAATCCCACAGTTGCATCTCTCTCTGCATGTCTATTTCCTTGGATCACTCCTGGTAACAATTCTGTCTGTGTCCTGTCTGAAGAGAGGAATGACACAATAATTTGAACAGGGAAAGTTAATACAAGGAATTACCTATAACAGGGGATTAGAATGATGAGGAATTGGCTAGTGAGATGTAAAGAGAACTCTAAAGATCATAGGAATAACAGAATTAAGATGTAGTCACTATCCCCAGGCTAAGATACAATGCCCCTGGAGCTGAGATCCAGATTTTGTCGGAGAGGCATGACTGTAGCTCACTAGATGACAGAGTATTGTGGTGTGGTACTGATGCAACCTGTTGGAAATCTATCTTCTGGAACTTGCCAGAAATCTGCCTGCTGGGGGGAGGGAGAAAGCTGTTCACAGAGAGCTGCTGGCTTCCGTGCTCTGCAGGAGCCAGGCTCTGGGGAAGCTGCAAGTGCTGCAGTATCCAGAGGCCCTGTGCTTGCTTCCAAGCTGCCTGGGGGTGAGTACTGGTGCGAGGGGAGAGCTGCTGGTCACTGGGTGCTGCTGGCTGCCATGCCCTGCAAGAACCCGGGAACGGAAGAGTCTGGTGCCAGAAAAAGTCATGCAGAAGGAGACTGCCAAGCAAACACACAGGAATCAGGAAGGAAACCTCTTTTCCTCTAGCAACATCTCTTCAGCACTCTCTCCTGAGAAAGCTTCAATGCCAGCTGGCAAAGGAAAAATACCTCAAATATGTTCCATGATCACAGAACAGGCAGAAAGGATGAACTTTAAGCTGAGAGGCAATAAATTGATAACCAGCACACCAAAGGTCAAAAGGGAAATCATAAGGAAAATTTAAAAGTATTTTGAATGGAATTAAAATGAAAACAAATGTATCAAAATGTATGGAACGCATCAAAAGCAGTGCTTCAAAAGACATTTTTAGCCCTAACTGGTTTGGTTCAGTGGATAGAGCGTCAGCCTGCGGACTGAAGAGTCCCAGGTTCGATTCCGGTCAAGGGCATGTACCTTGGTTTCGGGCACATCCCCGGTAGGGGGTGTGCAGGAGGCAGCTGATCGATGTTCTGTCTCATTGATGTTTCTAACTCTCTATCCCTCTCCCTTCCTCTCTGTAAAAAATCAATAAAATATATTTTTAAAAAAGACATTTATAACATTAAATGCTTATATTAGGCTCCCACTTACTCTCTTTCTGCTGCCATCTTGATTCTGCATTGCCTGCACAGAATGCTGGGTGAAGTCTCTGTCACAGAATGAGTTGCCACAGCCCCAGGCTGAGACAGGGTCTGAAACAGAACCTGACAGTGATGAATCAGTACCAGAGCTCAAAGAACAAGATTCCACCAGGCAACCATACAAGCTCAGCTAGCAGCAGCAGCAGCAGAAATCGATGAAGAACCAGCCGGTAAACCAAAACAGAACTGAAGTGAAAAGAAGGCACAGAAGGCTATGTCCAAACTGGGTCTTTGACAGGTTATAGGGGTTACTAGGATCACTATGACATCTAAGAATGTCCTCTTTGTCATTCCAAAGCCAAATGTCTACAAGACTCCAGCTTCAGCTACCGACAGAGGTTTTGGGGAAGCCAAGATCGAGGCTTTATCTCAGCAAGCACAGCTAGCAGCTTCTGAGAAATTCGAAGTTCAAGGTGAAGCTGTCTCAAACATTTAAGAAAACATAGATACTCCAACTGTACAAGAGGAGAGTGAAGAAGAAGAGGCTGATGAAACAGGCATGGAAGTTAAGGACATAGAACTGATCATGCCACAAGCAAATGTGTGGAGAGCAAAGGCAGTCCCAGCCCTGAAGAGCAACAGGAATGATATGATACATCAGTGGTTCTCAACCTTCTGGCCCTTTAAATACAGTTCCTCATGTTGTGACCCAACCATAAAATTATTTTCGTTGCTACTTCATAACTGTAATGTTGCTACTGTTATGAATCGTAATGTAAATATCGGATATACAAGATGGTCTTAGGCGACCCCTGTGAAAGGGCCGTTTGACCGCCAAAGGGGTCGCGACCCACAGGTTGAGAACCGCTGTTATACATGCTATTATGGAATTAACAATGTAACCATTCAAAAAAGAGGACTTTTTTTTTTGGTATTTCAAAAGAGTAACTGCAGCTTGGCTTGAAATTTGTACTGTTTCTAGCATTAATAAAGCTATGGATTCTGAAAAGAAGAATTGTCTCAAATCAATGACCTCAGCTTCCACCTTAAGAAACTATGATAAAAAGTGGAAATTAGCCCTAACTGGTTTGGCTCAGTGGATAGAGCGTCGGTCTGTGGACTGAAGGGTCCCAGGTTCGATTCTGGTCAAGGGCATGTACCTGGGTTGCGGGCACATCCCCGGTGGGGGATATGCAGGAGGCAGCTGATTGATGTTTCTCACTTTCTATCCCTCTCACTTCCTCTCTGTAAAAAATCAATAAAATATATTTTTTTAAAAAGTGGAAATTAAACACAAAGTAAGCAGAAGAAAGGAAATAATAAAGAGTAGAAATCACCAAAATACAAAGGAAAAACTATAGAGAAAATTTTAAAAACCAATAGTGGGCTCTTTGGGAAGATCAATAAAGTTAATGAAACACTAGGGTCTTTGACAGGTTATAGGGGTTACTGAATTTTGTCAATTACAAGGGAAAAATTGATAAGGGAAAAAAGAGAGAAGACCCAAATGACTAATATCAAGAATGAGATACAGAACAACACTACAGATACTACAGAAATTAATCCTATATAGCAAAAGGCTAGAGGCCAAAAACATCACTACCGGAATGACCGCTCTACTGGATGGGGAACCATGGTGAACCGGGTGGGTGGCAGTGGTGGCCAGAGTGAAGCAGCCTGGGTCCCTGGCGGGTGCCTGGCGGTGACTGGAGCAAAGCAACCCAGGTCCCGGGTGCCTGGCAGCGGTGGCTGGAGAGAAGCAGCCCTGGTTCCGGGTGCCTGGCAGCACAGCCGGAGTGAAGCAGCCCAGGTCCTGGGTGCCAGAGGGAAGCTGGTGCCAGCAGCCGGGGGAAGGAAGGCCTACTCTTATACGAATCTTCGTGCATCGGGCCTCTAGTATAATAATAAGGGGATGTCATAAAGAGCTTTATGGTAATAAATTGGATAATTTAGGCAAACTAGACACATTCCTTAAAAGACACAAGCTGCCAAGTTCACTCCAGAAAAAAACAAAAAACACATCACCGATCTGAATAGTCATATGTCTTTAAAGAAATTTATTTCATAGTTAAAAACTTTCCCACAAAGAAAACCTTATGTCCAGATGGCTTTACTGGTGAATTTGATCAAACAGTTATGGAAGTAATAATAGCAGTTGTATGCAAACTTTTCCAGGAGAAAGAAGAGGAATGTATTAAATTTGTATTGTTGCATAACAAACTACAAATTTAATATCCTAAATCAATATTCATTTATTATATCAGTTTCTATAGGTCAAAAGTTCAGCACAAAATGACTAGGCTGAAATCTAGGTGTTGTCTGGAGGCTCTGGGGAAAATATGCTTCTAAGTTCATTCTTGTTATTGACAAAATTCAGTTCCTTGCAGTTGTAGGAGGAGTTCCCACGTACTTGCTGGCTATCAGCTGGGGCCGATCTCATCTCATCTCTACATTCTTTGCCACGTGGCCTCTCTCTGTCTACAAGACAGCAACAGTGTGTCACACATTTCCTATCCTTCTGATTTTGGACCTTAATTACATCTGCAAAATCCCTTTACAGCAGCAAGTCGATTCATGTTTCATTGAATAACTACAAGAAGGTGTGTGAACACCAGGAGCTTCGAACCTTGGGTGCCATCTCAGAATTCTGTCTGACAAGGAGGGAACACATCCCATTATATTCTATGCATTCAGCATTAACCAGATCCTGATATCAAAACCAGACAAAGAAATCCCAAGAGGTTATTTTGTGGCTACCAACAAACTGATTCTGAAATGTATAATGGAGAAGTAGAAGATCCAGAATAGCCAACACAATGTTGAAGGAGAACAGAGTTGGAGGACTGATGCTACCCAACTTCAAGACTTACTATAAAGCTACAGTAATTAAGACAGTGTTGGCAAAAGAATAGTGAACTAGATTAATGGAACAGAAAAGAGAGAGCCCCAAAGTAGACCCATATAAATATATTCAACTTATTTTGACAAAGGTACAAAAGTAATAAAATGGAACAAAGACAGTCTTTTTGGCAGGTGCTGACACCTATCAGGTGTCTATTTTCAAAACAACAAAAGAAAAGTGTTGCAAGGATGTGGAGAAATTAGAACTCTTGCACACTGCTGATGGGAATGCAAACTGGTGCTACCACTATTAAAAACCATAAGGAGATTCCTAAAAAAATTTAAACTGGAGCTGTCTCTTGACCTAGTGATCCTACTTCTGGGTATATATTCTAAGAATCCCAAAACACCAATTAGAAAGGATATATGCACCCCTATGTTCATAGTAGCATTATTTACAATAGCCAAGATCTGGAAACAGTCCAAGTGCCCATAAGTAGATAAATGGATAAAAAAGCCATGGTACATCTATACCATGGAACACTATGCAGCTATAAAAAAGGAGCTCTTACCCTTTGCGACAGCAAGGAGGGGCCTGGAGATTATTATGCTAAGCGAAATAAGCTAGTCAGACAAAGACAAATATCACATGATCTCGATCAACCAAAGGACTTGTATGGATGCATATAAGCATAACCAATAGATAC
>NW_005360926.1:105172-106130 GCF_000412655.1 Myotis brandtii
CAAACACACACACACACACACACACACACACACACACACACATTTGTAACAGACAACAGTGTGGTGATAGCCAGAGTGGAAGGGAGGTGGGGGCTGGGTGAAGGTGGGAAAAAGGGGGAAATGGGGATGGAAATAGACTTGGCTTTGGACGATGGGCACGTGATGCAGTGTGTAGATGTGTGTTTTTAAAAAATATACGTTTTATTGATTTTTTACAGAGAGGAAGGGAGAGGGATAGAGAATTAGAAACATCAATGAGAGGAAACATCGATCAGCTGATCAGCTGCCTCCTACACACCCCCTACTGGTGATGTGCCCACAACCAAGGTACATGCCCTTGACCGGAATTGAACCTGGGACCCTTCAGTCCGCAGGCTGATGCTCTATCCACTGAGCCAAACCAGTCAGGGCTAGATGTTTTGTCTAGTTGTACACTTGAAACCTGTATGGTTGTGTGAACCAATGTCACCCCAATAAACTCAATAAAAAATTAACTCAGAATGGATTATAGTCCCAAATGTAAAATGCAAAACTATAAAACTTTTAAAAGATACCAAAGGAGAAAATCTAGGTGACCTTGTGTTTGGCAATGACTCTTTTAGTGTATATATTTAAAATATGCTTTTTAAAATTAATATTAGAGAGAGAGGAAGGGATCAATGAAAGAGAGACATCACATTGATTGGCTGCCTCCTGCACACCCCCTACTGGGGTCAAGTCCACAACCTGGGCATGTGCCCTGACCAGGAACGAAACCAGCGACTTCTTGGTGTATGGGATGACATTCAATCCACTGAGCCACACCGGCTGACTGGCAATGACTTTTTATTTTTATTTATTTATTTTTTTAAATATATTTTATTGATTTTTTACAGAGAGCAAGGGAGAGGGATAGAGAGTTAGAAACATCGATGAGAGAGAAACATCGATCAGCTGCCTCCTGCACACTCCCCACTGG
>NW_005360926.1:106353-107918 GCF_000412655.1 Myotis brandtii
ACCTGGGATCCTTCAGTCCACAGGCCGACGCTCTATCCACTGAGCCAAACCGGTTTCGGCGGCAATGACTTTTTAGATGCAACACCAAAGGCACAATCCATGAAAGAAAGAATTGATAAACTGGATTTCATTAAAATCAAAAAAGTCTGGTCTGTGAAAGACACTGTCAGGAGAATGAAAAGACCAGCCATAAACTGGGAGAAAATATTTGCAAAAGACATATCTGAAAAGGACTGATATCCAAAATATACTAAGAATACTTAAAACTTAATAGTAGAAAAAACCCCAATTAAAAATGAGCCAAAAATCTTAGGCACCTCACCAAAGAAGATACACAGATGGCAAATAAGCATATGAAAGGATGCTCCACATCCTGTGTCCTGGTGAAATGCAAATGAAAACAAGATACCTTACACAGCTATTAGAACAGCCACAATCTAGAACACTGACACTGTTCCCTAAGACATGTGACAAAGGTAGTCTCATTCATTGCTGGTGGGAATGCAAAATGGTGCAACCACTTAGGAAGACTGGCAGCTTCTTAGAAGATGACACATACTCAACATACCACCCAGCAATTGTGCTCCTTGGTATTTACCCAAAGAAATTTGAAAACTATGCCCACACAAAAATCTGCTCATGGATATTTGTAGCAGCTTTATTCATAATTGTGCAAACTTGGAAGCAACCAAGATGTCCTTCAGTGGCGAATGGATAAATAAACTGTAGTACATCCAATCTAATATCAATCAGTGCTAAATAGAAATGAGCCATCAAGCCATGAAAATACATGGAGGAACTTGAAATGCTAGTACTACTAGTAAGTAAAAGAAGCTGACCTGGAAAGGTTATATATTGTTCCAACTCTAGGACATTCTCAAAAAGGCAAAACGATGGAGACAGTAAAAAAGATCAGTGGTTTCTAGGGGCTAGGGCACAGCAAACTTAAAAGCAAACAAGTTTATAGGCAGAGCACAGAGGATTTTTAGGGCAGTGAAACTATTCTGTGTAATACTGTAGTAGATGCATGTCTTATACATTTGTCCAAATCTATAGAATTGACTACTCATAGAGTGAACTCTAATGTAAATTATGGACTTGAGTGATCATAATGTCTCAATGTAGGTTCATCAATTGTAACAAATGTACCACTCTGGTACAGGATGTTGAAGATGGAGGAGGCTATGCATGTGGAGGCAGGAGGCATAAGGGAAATCGCTGTACCTTCTGCTCAATTTTGTTATGAACCTAAAACCGCCTTAACAAAAAAGTCTATTTTAAAAACAGACAAAGAGGGATCCTGAGAAACACTACAGTACAGAAGACTGGGATCTCAAGCCAGCCAAAGGAACACTTCACTTTTTCATTTTTATTTATTTTTATTGTTTTTTATTACTTTGTTATCTCTTTTTTTTCTCTTTTTTCTTTGTTTTCCTGTTTTTGTTTGTTGCTTTATTTTCTATTTCTTTTCACATTATTTTTTCATCACTCTTTTATTTTATTTTTATTTGCTATTTTTATACCATTTTTGAAATCAAATTTTTTGTAAATTTATTATTATTATT
>NW_005360926.1:108872-109628 GCF_000412655.1 Myotis brandtii
GCAGCAGCCCCACACAGCCCGCCCCCATCCGAGGAGCAGCAGCTGCGCAGCCCACACCCTCCTCCTGTCTGAGGAGCAGTAGGTGTGTGAGAAACCTGCCCCCATCCAAGGAGCAGCAGCTGCACGAGCAGCCTGCCTCCATACGAGGAGCAGCAGTGGTGTGAGCAGCCCATACCCATACGAGGAACAGCATCGCCACGAGCAGCCCGCTCCCATTCAAGGAGCAGTAGCCGCCCGAGCAGCCTCCCCCAGTCCGAGGAGCAGCAGCTACACGAGCAGACCACCCACATCTGAGGAGCGGCAGCCCTGTGCAGTCCACACTGGTCCGAGGAGCAGCAGACACACGCAGCCTGCACCTATCCGACAAGCAGCAGCTGGGTGAGTAGTCTGCCCCCATCCGAGGAGCAGCAGACACACATGCAGCTCACGCCTGCCCGAAGAGAAGCAGCCACACAAGCAGCCCATCCCCTGTCCGAGGAGCAGCAGCCACACGAGCAGACAGCCCCTGTATGAGGTGCAGCAGCTGCACATGCAGCTCACTCCGGCCCAAGGAGCAGCAGCCGGCCGAGCAGCTTGCCTCTGTCCGAGGAGTAGCAGCCACACAAACAGACAGACCAACCACATCTGAGGAGCGGCAGCCCTGTGCAGTCCACACTGGTCCGAGGAGCAGCAGACACACGCAGCCTGCACCTATCCGACAAGCAGCAGCTGGGTGAGTAGTCTGCCCCCATCCGAGGAGCAGCAGACACACATGCA
>NW_005360927.1:0-787 GCF_000412655.1 Myotis brandtii
AGGAGGGACATAGGTGGGTTACATGAAATTCCTTGGTAATAGATGAAGGAGGAGGGATAAAGCAAAGAAGGGAAATCCCTGGGATTGGATAAAAGTAAAATTATGGACACATACTTAGGTGGGTGCAGGATCAATTAACATGACAAGAAAGGAATTTGTGGTATCTGTCCTGGCGCCCAGGACATTTGGTTGTGCCCCAGGGGCTCCAGAAAAAGGGAAGTTACAAGTTATCCAGACATTTCCAGGGTGTGTTATCATAGATGCAAAAAGACAGATAGGCTCAGTTAAGGTAAAGGTTGACCTTGTCAGTGAAGATACCGGTCTAGGACGTAACTGCCCACCATAACTGCTTTGAGTTAAAGTTTAATTTCAGACCATCCTCTGTGGTTACTTTAGGTCTCTGAGTTTGTAAGACTGCCATGCAGGCCTCCCCTGAGCTTGTCAGGTCAGCATGTGGCCCCTTTCGTTCACAATTACCTTCTCTCCATTAAGAGGTCCATAAAAAGGAGCCAACTGAGATCCACAAGGGGAGTCAGCAGGAGCCATGTTTGTTTTCCCCACCCCCTGTGATAGGTTTTTGCTGAGGGGCCCCTGCTAGGTCCCCACTTGCTCCCCTCCCTCTGGCCTGAGATGGCAGGGCAGTACAGGGGCTTTGAAGGAGCAGGTCACGACTCCTCATTCTCACAACCATCATCGTCATCACAGTCAGCATCTTCCTCCTCCTCCTCTTCATCCTCAATGTCAAGGTCATACAAGTCGTCATAAAGCCAATCTGAGCTGTTGTCAT
>NW_005360928.1:0-941 GCF_000412655.1 Myotis brandtii
ACCGCCCTAACCTGATAATCCTTTTATTGTTTACCAAGTTTACCATTGATATGACTGTTTGCATTCCTAAAGGGCAAATGTGCATTCAAATAAATAAAAGCTGATGGGACCAAGGTTTCAGGGAGCCTCCCTATTAGAAAGAAAGGGCTCCTCCTGGCTCGCAGGCAAGGGCAGGTCCCAGGCGGGCTTGGGTTCCACAGCAGGAGAGTGGAAGTGGTGTGGTGTCAGGGGTTCATTTCTAACCCTGCCTCCTAGACTCGGTCTAGAGAAGGTGGGTTGGGAGCTGATGCCTGTGACGGGCTGGTGTTGTGGCTTTTCAGGCCAGTGAGGCCGGAAGTGGGGGAGGGCACCCTCTGGGCAGAGCTCCTGGCTGCATAGTAGGGCTCATCAGCAATCACAACCTTCAGGAAAGGGGTCTCCTGTAAGGGCGTAACCTAGGTCAGAGCGGAGATGATTCAGGTGCAGTGTGCCGTGGCCACGCCTTCCAAGTTCAGAACTCCTCCCGCCTCCGGAGAAAGGCAAGGTCCCTGGCGGGCATGGGTTCCGCAGCAGGCGAGTGGAAGTGGTGCGGAGTCAGGGGTTCATTTCTAACCCTGCCTTCTAGACTCGGTGGAGAGAAGGTGGGATGGGAGTTGGTGGGGGTGAGGGGCTGCTGTTCTTGGTTTTCAGAGCAGCGGGAGTCGGGAAGGGGGGAGGGGGAAGGGCACCCTTTGGGCAGAGTCCTGGGTAGTGGGCTGATTAGCAATCACAACCTTCAGGAAAGAGGTTGCGTTCAGCGGCGGTACTTTAGTCCCGGAGCAGAACAGATTCAGGCGAAGTTTTCTGTGGCTCCGCTTTCTCTGAGCAGGAGGCCGGCCGGGCGGGGCAGCCCGCGAGGAAGGGAAGGGCCCTCCCGGGTCTGGGCTCCACAGCAGGAGAGTGGAAGTGGTGCGGAGTCAGGG
>NW_005360929.1:0-722 GCF_000412655.1 Myotis brandtii
GCCAGCTTGGGCTCAATCCCCCAGGGAGCGGGCCTAAACCAGCAGGTGAACATCCTCTGAGGTGTCCCAGACTGCAAGAAGGCATACGCTGGGCTGAGGGACCCCCCCCGAGTGCACAAATTTTTGTGCACTGGGCCTCTAGTTCTATATAATAAAAGGCTAATGTGAAAAAACAGTGGAACAACAGAACAACCAAACAATCAGTTGCAATGATGTGTGCTGACCACCAGGGGGCATGTGCAGAACATGGTGGGAATTGGCAGCAGGTGGCAGAGTGCGAAACATGGCAGGCATTGGCCATGGCAGGATGCTGGAGCAGGGGAGTGGGGGCACCAGACCAAGGCGGGGCTCTGGTTGCTGTCATTGGGGTGAGCATCTGGTGGTTACTGCTTCTTTGCTCCTGTGAGGCATGCTTCCACCCGGTACTTGCTCCTGCTGCTGCGCCAGCCCCACTCACACTGCTGCTGGTGCCTGGTGCCAGTCCCAATCACTCGGCAGCATCAGGGTGTGTGAGCAGCGGCTGCTGGTCCTGATCGCCTCTGAGGGCTTCTCCACCTCCCACTGCTCCTGAGGGGTGATTGGGGCAGCAACCGCTGCTTGCACCTGCTGACAGCACCTGCCCTGCTCGCACCTGCTGCTGATGCCAGCCCAAATTACTCTGCGCCGTCAGTGGGTGCGAGCGGTGGCAGCGGGAGTGGGGTTGCTGGCAGACAGGGGACTGG
>NW_005360930.1:0-381 GCF_000412655.1 Myotis brandtii
CCCCCACCTCCACCTCCCAGAAGTGTCTGCCTGATGTGAAGCTCTCACAGCCCAGCACACAGAAACGATCTTGAAATCTCTTGGGGTTGTCTGGCAGGCGCTGCCTTTCTAGTGTATAGTTCAGGCTTCTCTGGTCCTCAGAAATAAGGAGGTTGGGGTGCGCGGTGTCTGGATCCAGAATCACGTCCGCTACAGAGAGTTCCAATGGTGTGGGGTCAGCCATGGTTTCCAGATCTGAGAGCCTCAGGCTCCAAGGCTTGGGTCTGGCTGGTGAGACCTGGCCCAGAGCCTGGGGTCCCAGCTGCCCTGAGTGTGACCCTCAGCAAAGCCAAGAGACACCACAGGGCCTGGTGATCAGTGAGGAGGGGAGGGGGAGGAGGA
>NW_005360930.1:397-664 GCF_000412655.1 Myotis brandtii
GCCATCTCAAGTGGCCACCTTCCTTCTATCTTCCTCCTGTTTCCTCCCCAGAATGACTGTGCCCACCTGTGCTGCAGAGTCACATGGATTCCAAGGGCCCAGTCCTTGCTCTACCTTCCTGAGCTGGATGACTTCCTTTTCTGCACGGTCTCTTTACACACACACACACACACACACACACACACACACACACACACACACTGCAATGTCGCAAGTTTGAATATGATATTTGTAAAATGGGAATAAAAATACTCATCTCCAGGGTAG
>NW_005360931.1:0-806 GCF_000412655.1 Myotis brandtii
TGTTGCTTTGAGTGGAGCTCAGAGCCTGCCGCGGCAGCTGGGAAGCTTGGATTCTTCCATCATTGGGGCAACCAAGCCTCCGGCTTGCTGCAGCTCCGTGGCTCCCGGCCGCCATCTTGGTTGGGTTAATTTGCATATAGTCACTCTGATTGGCTGGTGAGCGTGGCTTAAGGTGTAGTGAAGGTACGGTCAATTTGCATGCTTGTCTTTTATTAGTGTAGACTAGAGGCCTGGTGCATGAAAATTCATGCACTGGAGGGGGAGTCCCTCAGCCCAGCCTGCCCCCTCTCACAGTCCGGGAGCCCTCATGGGCAGGAGGCAACCTGGCGATCAGGGGAAAGCGATGCCCCCATCACACCTCTGCTGCTGCCACTGCTGGTAGTGCAAGCCTTGGTCGGCCCTGGTTACATGAGCCTAGGGTGGCCCTGGGCAGCTGGGCAGCCGCCATCCAAGGCTTGCCTGTGCCTCGGGCTGGCCCTGGGTGGCTGGGAAGCCCCATCTGAGACTTGCTTGTGCCTCAGGCTGGCCCTGGGAAGCTGCGTGGCTGAGGGAACTGGGGGACTCCAGAGGCAGACTCCCTGGCAGGGCTGAGGGTACTGGGCGCCGCCATCTTGTGGTTGTGGGCACAACCATCTTTGAGGGCATGACAGTCAATTAGCATATTCTCTCCTTATTGGCTGTGGGTACTGCCATCTTTGTGATGGCATGAGGGTCAATTAGGATATTAGATAGGATTGGTTAAACTTGGACTTGCCTAGAAAAGACAGGCAAACTTTCATGAATTCCAGTTAAATTTGAATGATCTT
>NW_005360932.1:0-1273 GCF_000412655.1 Myotis brandtii
GTTACAGCTCAGTTTACAAGTCATGGATGAGAAAATACAGTTTTCTATTGCAATTGGTTACCAGAGACTTACATTCTTTTCAGGGTGTAACACTATACAGTGGGGCCTTGACTTACGAGTTTAATTCGTTCCGAGACTGAGCTCGTTAAGGAGCTCATTAAGGAGCTCGTTAACTCAAATTACTCTATCAACTGAATGCAAAAAATCGGCCGAGAGACAGCTGGTATCTCAAAAAACTCGTTAGTCGGGACACTCGTAAATCAAGGCCCCACTGTAATTATGTGAGGTGGTGGTAGGTGTGTTAACTAACCTTATTTTGGTGATCATTTCACAATATATACATGCTGTTGCATATTAATCATATCTCAATTAAGCTGGAAAATGCTCTAATTTTCTAATACCACTTATGTTACTTCTTAACTCTTGCTGTCATAGCGTAGACCACATTGGTCTGTCACGGCATGGTTCAGAATGCGCTAGGTAGAGATGCAGTAACTTTTCCTGCTTAGGTTTCTCTGCTTAGAATTCTTTTTCTTGAAAACCCCAATTGTCATTGTTCTGGTGATGCCTTTTAAATACACTCCAACTTGGAGCACAAGCATAGTAGAATGGTGCCAAGCTGCTAAGCTTCGGTGTATGTTGTTATGCATAAATAGTAACTAAAACACATTAAGCCATAGTGGCCATGAGAATGAGCCAAATTGACCAAAGGCTCCGACTGCTGCCATCTGAGAATCCACTGCCTGGTTCGTGCAGAGGCAATGCTTCAGAAGGGCTGCTTCCAGGCAACAGCGGCATGACCTGGGAGACATGGGACTCCAGGTCATTTGGTCTTGGTTTGAGGACTTCTTGATGGCCTTGCTGAACCTTCCTCAAATTGGAACCACATGCTTCCACTCAAACTTCCTTCTACTCCTCCTCACTCAGGTCAGACTTGCCCATGTGTCAGCTCTTCTAGTCTTTTCCATCTCCCTCATCCTTTTTTCTCATACAGGCATTTTCTCTAATAAAATCCTTTTATATTTAATCCAGTCTTGATTTCTTTTTCTCAGAGGACTCAAATGAACACCAATGGTACCAGGAATGGTCCAAAAAACAGGCAGCAAGATGGGGGTTTGGTAATGACTTACCCCCTACCAGGCAGTGACAAAATTGCTAGACTTCAGGGACCTCTCACCCATGTGTTCCTGAGGGCCTGGTGCATGGTGTGCTCTTTGGAAAACATTCAAGTGGAGGTGAATACTGTGACATGAGGGGATGACACGGGCATCTG
>NW_005360933.1:0-723 GCF_000412655.1 Myotis brandtii
AATTTATGGAAATAGCCATAGGGAACAGTCAGAGAAATAGCAGATTAAGATGTGCCAGGAACAATACGTGAATCTGGCATAGTTGTTGTTCCAAAAAATACATGCAAAAAACAGCTCCAAATCTGGGTAAAAGGGAGTAAACTATTCAACAGACAATGAAACAATTTGGCATTCTGTATTATGAAATAAAAATAATCTAGACAAGTCAAAATAAATTTTTTTTGACAGGATCATTGCAGTGAAGGGAAGGAGGCTATTGCGATGTGGAAAACAACCCAGCCATAGAGCTGCAAGCATCTCACAGGCCACGAAGAAAGGAACTGTCTTCACAGGGAAGGATCAACAAGGTTCTGCTGGAAAGAACAGGTGAGGGAGTGGGGTAATCAGGGAACGTTTTCCCCTGAGATTTGTTCACTCTTAGGCAGGATCTATAAGGAAGGGTTGTTGGCTGAGTCACAAGGAGCGTGAGTCAAAGTTCAGGTGCCGGAAGCCGGTCCATCCTTGCTGCTTGACACAGTCGCTGCAGGAAAGAAACATCTGCACAGCATATGTTTCAAGGGACCTGGCATATATAGCATATTGTTCTTAATATGTTTGCTCTCCTTAAGCGCCATGTGTTTTAACCAAGGTCACCTCTCCGAGAAAGGTTGTTTCCCCAGGTACAGGGTACTTTGCAGTAAGCCATGGGGGAAATCCCCAAAGTCTAAATTCAGGTTTGATTCT
>NW_005360934.1:0-778 GCF_000412655.1 Myotis brandtii
CCTCTCAACCTCGACCGCCCCTACCGGCCCCCTGCTCTCCACCAGCCCCTCCAGTACATACCGGCCGCTGCTCAGCTAAAGCCACCGCCAAGGCCGACCCAGCCTCTCCGTGCGTCGACCGCTCCGCCCCTGAATCAACTTTTTAGAAGAACATTACATAGGTGATGCTGAGTGATATATTTTATCATATTATGGGGTACTCAATATTTCTCATTTTTGCTGATATTAAGATAGTCCCATCTATTGATTACCCAAACAAATACTATTTCATCAGGAGCTACAAAATAATGTTTTTTTAATTGTATGTCATTCCACATTAACTAGTAGAAACATTTTGTGAAGTGAAAATTTCTCTCATCAGGTAGTGTTACGGTTAACCTAAAAGAAAGCACCCAGATGGAAAGGCACACATGACAAGGTCCGAGTGAGAACTTAGTGCTCTAGTTATTTTTTCAGTGGCACCCCATGAATTGTTTTTCTCCCCACTCCTCCTCTCCCTCCTCCTGTCCTTTTTCTTTCTCTTTCTCTTTATTATGACATTAAGAGCTTATAGAATTTTATATATGCAATGTGCTTCAGTTAATGCTTTCATATTGTTTTGAGGCACAATCTGTCCTATCTCAGTCATTGAGAGCCTTTCAGTGAACATGCTCTAGCAAAGAACAGCTTATTGTTCTTTGACTTGTTTGAATTCCAGCACAACAGGATGTCCCTGGCTCACTTTGTACATTTTCCTCCTCGGATCTAGATTCAGCCATTCATCTAAGAAAAGGCTAAC
>NW_005360935.1:0-945 GCF_000412655.1 Myotis brandtii
TAGTTTTACAGAATAGGGGTTTTCCTTCACAGTAAAGTCCACCAGGCTTTTTGTCCACAAAGTCTAATTTGCTCATATTCCTGCTGGACCTATTGGAGCTGATTTTGAACATCACTAAATTGTCCCTGTCCTGCAAGCATCTCAAAAGTTATGGGAACATTCTGGCTGAGATTTGAAGAAGCTTGCTCTTGACATTTCTCTGCAAATTCTCCTTTCCAGAGCAAATAATCTCCTCTGTCCAGAGTTGCACTTGCTAGAGAATACCAATCATAAGGAGCTGGAACACTTCAGAAATATTAGTTATAATTTCTCCAGTAAATGGAGCATTTGCACCATTCTGTATTACACTATCATGCAAGGCCTTTATCATTTTAAAGTCAAATCTTTCATGCTGTCTTATTATTTGATTTGGGAATTGTGAATTAGCTACCTGTATAATAGGAAAAGCAAGTCTATCTTCTACTGTCATGTCCTTTAATCCTTTTCTGATGGCTTTTTGCATAGGTGATTCTGTTAGTGGCGATTTAAATGTTTCAGAATCAGGACATGAAGGCCACTCCTCCAATTTATCTTTCTGCTTCTCTTTAGGAGCAGAGGGTGCAAAGGGAGGAGGTCTTTCTTCCTTGAAAGGCTCTAGCAAATGCAATATCATTTCCCACAAGGAGAAACAATTTGGAGGCAAATTCCTTCCCTGCTGTTGAGCTTCTTTCAAGTTCTGACCTACCCGTTCCCAACATTCAATATCCAATGTACCCTCAGAAAACCATGGATTATATTCTATAATAAACTTTAGAAACTGTAAAAGAAGATCTTCTGAAACTGCAACTCTCTTATCCTTTAATTAGCAAGTCAGAAGTGTATAGGAAAGTTTTTCCTCTCTCTACAAATTCTGCCCCATTTTGATCTGATTGAAACAAAAGAAATCACTCGAGCACTTACGGATCC
>NW_005360936.1:0-473 GCF_000412655.1 Myotis brandtii
CAGCAGTATAGTATTCCATTGTGTAGATGTACCCCAACTTTTTAATCCATTCATCTGCTGAAGGGCACTTAGACTGTTTAAAAATCTTGACTATTATAAATTATGCTGCTATGAACATAGGGATGCATATATCCTTTCTGATTGGTGTTTCTGATTTCTTGAGATATATTCCTAGAAGTGGGGTCACTGGGTCAAATGGGAGTTCCATTTTTAATTTTTTGAGGAAACTCCACAGTGGCTGCGCCAGTCTGCATTCCCACCAGCAGTGCACGAGGGTTCCTTTTTCTCCACATCCTCGCCAGCACTTGTCGTTTGTTGATTTGTTGATGATAGCCATTCTGACAGGTGTGAGATGGTACCTCATTGTCATTTTTATTTGTATCTCTCAGATGATTAGTGACTTTCAGCATGTTTTCGTATGTGTCTTGGCCTTTTTTATGTCCACTTTCGAAAAGTGTCTATTTAGGTCCTTT
>NW_005360937.1:0-755 GCF_000412655.1 Myotis brandtii
AAGCAATAATGCAGATGTGGCCCATGTAATTTGATCCGGTTTCCCTCAATAATATTTTTTTTTCCCTCAATAATATCTTATAAAAATCTTACAAACAGGATATTGATAGTGACCCAACCACTCATGTAGGGCAGATAGAGAACAACTCTACCTGATTCTCCCGCACCCAGGACAGTGCCTTCTATTTATTTATTTTTTGTATATCTTTATCACAGTAAAATATACACAATTAAATTTACCATTTTAACTATTTTTCAGGGCACAGTCCAGTGGTATTGAGTACATTCATATTGTTGTGCTGCCATCACCACCATCATCTCCATCACTGTTCTCATCTCCAACTGAAGCTCTGTCCCCACTAAACAACAACTCTGCATCCACTCCCCCATCCCTGGTCCCCTTCCTCTTACCTCTGTCTCTATGACTCTGGTGGCTCTAGGGACCTCAGGTGAGTGGGATCTCACAGTATTTGTCCTTTTGTGACTGGCTTATTTCACTGAGCATCATGTCTTCAGGGTCCATCCAGGTTGTAGCATGTGTCACAATGTCTTATTTTTCTAAATTGAATTTATTGGGGTGAGATTGGTAATGAAATCATGTAGTTTTCAGGTATAAAGTTCTATAATACGTCATCTGAATGTTGAATTATGTGTCTCACTGCCCTCCCCCCTGCCTCCAGGTCAGGTCTCCTTCCATCACTATTTATCATTTCTAAACACTCTTCTACCCACACCCCTTTCTGATAATCACCAAAC
>NW_005360938.1:0-537 GCF_000412655.1 Myotis brandtii
CCCTCCCCCCCCCCCCCCGCCATACACTGCACACTTATTCTCATTTTCATCTAGTCATCTATACAGTGCCTGATTGTCCTAAACCCTGCCTTCAGCTTTTAAGAAAATTAAGATTCTGCAAGGCTTTCCAAGGCCTCTCTCAAGCTGCATGCTATCCCAACAGCATCCTTTAACCAGCTAGCCTTCTCTGACTTCGCAGAGCAGTCAGGTTGGTACCATGCAATCTAATGCTTGATTAGATTGTAACGCTTCTCATCCTTCTGTGCATAGAATTCGCATCTTTCTGAACTAGATGATCAAATCAAGTGTGGATTATCAAATCAAGCATAGGGGCTAAAGCTACTCTTTAAAAATAGCTCCCTTAAAGTTGAACACTGATTGTGGATTAGATTGAATCTAAGGGATTATTATTATTTTTTTAAAGAATAGTTTATTGATTTTTTTAAAGAGGGAGGACGGGAGAAAAGAGAAACATCCATGTGAGAGTGTAACATCCATTGGCAGCCTCCTGCACACCCCATACTGGGGATTGAGCCC
>NW_005360939.1:0-1349 GCF_000412655.1 Myotis brandtii
TAATACTTTAAGCAATAAAACAAAATAAAAATAAAAACAGCTACTCAGCAATAATGCAGAACAAAATATTGATTGATGTAACAATGTGGGCGGATCTCAAAATAATTGCACTGAGTGACTAATAAGCCAGTCACAAACGTTATATGCCATTTAATCCTTTATATGCCATTATATTCATTTATTTAAAAAAACAATTACAACGTTGCGTATTAGATAAGTGTTTTCCATGGTTTAGGGGTGGGTGTAATTTCTGCTACAGAGGGGCTGCACAAGGGACCTTTGTGGGGTACTAAAATTGTATTCTGTTTAGGGTGGTGCCTACAATGATATAAACGTATTAAACCTATAAAACTGGCACACTAAAATAAGCAACTTTTACTGAGTGTAAATTTTAAGAATAATTAAGTTTTGTTTTCTGAAAATATCTAATAGCATGTGAAATGATTGTGGTGTAACATTTGTTGATCAGTAAAGATATAAACTTGTATTTGCAGTTTACATACTGTAGTAATAAAATAAGTATTTATTGATTACTGTAAAAAAAAAGAAAGACCATGTGAAATGCAGACTCTTGGCTCCATATTTAGAAAATTCTAAAGTGTATATGGAGAGAAGGATTCCACACATTTGCATTGTAAAGGAACTAGTTTATTTCTGGTATGCTTAATAGCTATTCTATGTTGATCCATCACAATGTAATATACACTTTAAAAAAAACTAAATTTGGTGGAGAATAATTTTAGATTTAGAGAACAGTTGTAAAGATAGTACAAAGAGTCTCTATCTATGTACTCAAACATTCTTCTGCTAATGTTATCTTACATAGTTCATGTGTTAAAACTAAAAAAAAAATGTTGATATATTATTTTTAATTAAACTCCAGGCTTTATTCAGATATGTAGATTATTTTTTTACAATAATGTATTTTTTCTATTTCAGAATCCAATTTAGTGTTTCATATTAAATTTAGTTGTCATATTTCTTTATTTTTCTGTGGTCTTTCAGAGGTTTTTAGTCTTTCCTTGTTTCCCATGTCCTATATATTTTGCAGCAGTTTTGGTCAAATATTTTGTAGAATGTCCACAAATCTGGGTTTATTAGGATTTTCTCATGATCAGACTGAGTTCTAGGTTTTGTGGAAGAATATCATAGAGGTACAGTGTCCTCATCACATTTTATCTGGGGGTACATGATACCAATGTGGTGAAGTCTGTTGAATTTCTTCACTGTAAAATTACTGTTCTTCTCTTTCCCATAATTCAGCCAAGAGTCGAAGGAGGGTGTTTACCCCGACTTCCTGGAGAAAGGAATATCTACATATATTATATGACATTCTTTTTAATATATAT
>NW_005360939.1:4783-9002 GCF_000412655.1 Myotis brandtii
CAAGCAAGCACGCCATGCCACCTGTCCTGGGAGAGGCCCCTGGCGGGAGTGGCCACCAGCGGGGCATGCGCAGGCCCTCAGTGCAGCCTGGCATGGGGTCAGGAGCAAGCATGCAGCTCCACCTGTCCTGGGAGCGGCCTGGCGGGAGTGTCCACCAGCGGGGGCACACGCGGGCCCTTGGTGATGCCCAGCCTGGAGGCCAGCTAGCTGGGGGTCAAGAGCAGGCCCATGGCGTCCCCGCCCTGTGCTGAGGTGGAGCGGCCCCCAGAGGAAGTGGCCACCAGCTGCCTGCCTGCTTGGCGAGGCCTGTGTGCATCCACGCCCTGTGCTGAGGTGAAGCTGCCTGAGTCCTTGGCCAGAAACATGTCACTATCTGCCTGTGTACATCCCCGCCCTGTGCTGAGGTGAACCTGTCTGCCTGTGTCCCTGGCCCGGGACGTGACACTGCCTGCGTGTGCCCCTTGGGTCTTGCCCAGTGGGGGTGGGCTTGCCGAGTCTGGTTTTCAAGTGATTTTGAGGCGTGCACAGGTGTGCAGGGTCTTGACTCTGGCTCCCACAGTGCACCCAACACTCTGATAGGAGGGAGGAGGGAGCCTGATACCCGCACCCAGGACCCACACAGCAGGGCGGTGGGAGCACCATCCTTCATGGAATCGGCCATTGGTTAGCTTCCTGTCAGTGGCCTGAAAGCCAGGAATCCCATTCACCCGCACACAGTACCCAGAGCAGGTCGTTATTGTTTATATATTAATAAATTTATATATTACTTTCATATACATTTTTCTAATTTTCTTTATTCTCTGACACTTCTATTATAGAGAAAGGGCAAGTAGTGATATTAAAATATTTCTTCTGATTAATTCCCTTTCAATGTGCACGCATTCATGCACAGGGTCACTAGTGTGTGAATAAAAAGTCCTGGGTGCGGAGATTCTGAGAGCTTAGTCACTAGAACTAAGCCTCCATCTGGCACCCCAAAATGCCTCCCAAATTCATGTTTCTTCTCTAGTCTTTTCATTCATTTATTCACAGCCCCTTTTCCAGATTTATGAACGCTAGTAGATGTGGAAAGACCCCGGCAAATAATTAGTAGATAATAATACAAGAGTAAACACTGTTTTGCACACTCACAACTGTAAACCTACTTTTGCCCAGCCCTGTATTTAAATTAGGTTTTCTTTCTTTTTTTAAAAAATAATCGTTATGGTTGAAAGTATCATAGATGTCCCTTTTTTCCCCATTAACCCCTTCTAGCATGCCCCCCACCCCAGGCCCTCACCACACTGTTGTCTGTGTCCATGGGTTATGCATATATGCATGTAAGTTCTTTAGTTAATCTCTTCCCACCCACCCACCCACCCACCCTTCCTTCTGAGATTCCACAGTCTAGAAGAAGAAGAAGAAGAAGAAGAAGAAGAAGAAGAAGAAGAAGAAGAAGAAGAAGAAGAAGAAGAAGAAGAAGAAGAAGAAGAAGAAGAAGAAGAAGAAGAAGAAGAAGAAGAAGAAGAAGAAGAAGAAGAAGAAGAAGAAGAAGAAGAAGAAGAAGAAGAAGAAGAAGAAGAAGAAGAAGAAGAAGAAGAAGAAGAAGAAGAAGAAGAAGAAGAAGAAGAAGAAGAAGAAGAAGAAGAAGAAGAAGAAGAAGAAGAAGAAGAAGAAGAAGAAGAAGAAGAAGAAGAAGAAGAAGAAGAAGAAGAAGAAGAAGAAGAAGAAGAAGAAGAAGAAGAAGAAGAAGAAGAAGAAGAAGAAGAAGAAGAAGAAGAAGAAGAAGAAGAAGAAGAAGAAGAAGAAGAAGAAGAAGAAGAAGAAGAAGAAGAAGAAGAAGAAGAAGAAGAAGAAGAAGAAGAAGAAGAAGAAGAAGAAGAAGAAGAAGAAGAAGAAGAAGAAGAAGAAGAAGAAGAAGAAGAAGAAGAAGAAGAAGAAGAAGAAGAAGAAGAAGAAGAAGAAGAAGAAGAAGAAGAAGAAGAAGAAGAAAAGAAGAAACGAGACCACCAACTTAGCCCATACACAAGAATAAACTTAAAATGGATAAAAGACTTAAATGTTAGCTGTGAAATAATAAAAACCCTAGAAGAAATGATGGGCAGCAAAATCTCAGACATCTCATGTAGCAATATGTTTGCTGATACATTTCTTAGGGCAAGGGAAACAAAGGAGAAAATAGACAAGTGGGATTACATCAAATTAAAAATCTTCTGCACTAAAAAAGAAACCATCAACAAAATGGAAAGGGAGCCCGCTGTATGGGCGAATATATTTGCCAATGATACATCTGATAAGGAGTTCGTAGCCAAAATATATAAGGAATTCATACAATATAACAAAAGGAGACAAACAATCCAATTAAATTAGATTCTTTTCTTATTGTTCAGTTTTTAAAGTTCTTTGTAGATTACAGATATGAGTCTTTTGTACAATATATTCTTTTGAAAAGTGAAAAAATGAAGTGGGCATAAGATACAAAAGAAAATAAATTTAATGAATAATCATATAAAAATTTGGAAGTTGACCAAATGAATTTTAGGATATTTTAGATAAGTGAATACTCATATTAGCAGGCTAGTTACAGTCTGATTAAGAGAATGGTTGAAGTATTGGCTCTTGAATTTAGTGCAAGTTTATATTATTTCTCCAAATAAAGTAGGTAACAATATAATCATATCATGAAATCTACTAAGTATCTTGAGACTTTAAAGCACATTCTTAGAGTTAATTTCTGAAAATATTTGTGAGAGATATGTAGAACCCCATGACTTTTACTTCCCCTTTATGCATTGAATCTATTTTCTGATTATAATTATGCTGTACAAAATAGTGATATTATACTGGATGCTAATTCTGTACCAGAGAACATGCAAAATGGTGTTATATAGATTATCTTGATTTACACATAATCCATTTGTTTGACTTCATAAAAAATTTAGGAGGAATGTGTCTTGTATCCAGTGTCCAGAGGAGGATCGAGAGGCAAAAGAGGCATTTATCATGCCTCATTCAAAAGGAGGAACCAAGGCATACTTGCTAATAATGGTAGAAAGCATTGTTCATCTACATATTGACAAGTTAGTAAACATGTTCACAACACTTTATTCTGTAATGAAAAATGATATGGTAAAAGAATAATCCAAGTTGAATTTGTCTGAATTTCAAATCTTCATAAAACAGCTTTTTCATAGGTATTATAAGCACTACAACAGAGATAAAAACTTAACTGATATTATTTATGGAAAATTAAGGATTACAGTTGGATCTATATAGTAAGAAATATAAGTCTGTGACTTTAATTGCCTAATGCTTAAAAGGAAAATGTCTATTTGGAGGGATCTTTTCTTCTTGTAGATCATGTTATGCCACCACTATTTAAAATTCTCATATCATTCCTTCATTTAAAAAATCATTTTGTTAAAGCACCTTTTATAGAATTTAAAAAATATGAATGCATGATGGGAAAACTTGCTTAGTATTTGCACATTTGCCTTAGTTTACAGAATTGATTTTCTGACTAGGTAACAATTGTTGGTACAAAATAGTGTTCATCAGGCATTATTCTATTGATATCTAGTATCCAGCATTTCTGATAAAGGGTTGGAATTTGCATCTGATTCTTATTACTTAGTCAGCACTTTGTTTTCTGCTCTGAAAACTTTTTTTAAAAAAACTTATCCTTGATATTCTAAAATTTCATCAGTATATATTTTGGTATGGATTCTTTTTATCCCTTGAACTCTGTACTTTACTCCATAGATCTGTTTCATTCTGAAAACTTGGATATTTCGTAAGCTTAGAGATACCATTTTAATAACATCTCTTCGGTGATTCTTTCTCTATTTCTTATATTCTCTGATTTTAGGACTTGTGTTAGTTTTGTGTTGGACTTAATCACCACACTTCTTAATTACCATTCATATATTTAATAAATCTTTTGCTCAACTTTCTGTAATATTTCCTAGATTTGATTTCCTTTTTCCTATTCTAGTTTGTTATTTAATTCATATACTGAAGATTTAAATGTCAGAAGTAGTATTTTGATGTTTTATTTATGATACATAAATACAATATTTTATATAGCAGCACAATTTACGATAGCTAAGATTTGGAAACAGCCTAAGTTCCCATCAGCAGATGACTGGATTAATAAACTGTGGTACATCTACACAATGGAATACTATGCTTCTGTAAAAAAGAAGGAACTCTTACCATTTGCAACAACATGGATGGAACT
>NW_005360939.1:9191-14917 GCF_000412655.1 Myotis brandtii
AGAGATCAACCAAAGGACTTGTATGCATGCATATAAGCATAACCCATGGACACAGTCAGTAGGGGGGGGGGGTGAGGAAATGTACCAGGGGGAGGCAACGAGTAGGGAGAGGTCAATGGGGGAAAAGGGAATCATGTGTAATACTTTAAACAATAAAGAATTTAAAATTAATTAATTAATAATAAATAAAACTCTAAGTATCCCTAAGCCAATTATGAAATGTAAATGATTTCTCGATTATCTCAAACCAAAAACTTGCTACTACAGGAACTTCTCATCTAATAATAACTTTTCAAAAGGAAGGTTTTAAAAAAATATTTTATTGGACCACTTATCTTTGAGATACAATTGAAGCATTTATAATTAGAACATGTATAGTTTTATCTGAGTTCACAGATAGGTACTGAATAAGTGCATTCTTACTGATTTGTTTCCTAGCTCTAGGTTCCAAGTTTGTTTGCTTATTTGTTTGATTGCTTGGTTGTTGGGTTAATCATGTGTAATACTTTAAACAATAAAGAATTTAAAATTAATTAATTAATTAATAATAAATAAAACACTAAGTATCCCTAAGCCAATTATGAAATGTACATGATTTCTGGATTACCTCAAACCAAAAACTTGCTGCTACAGGATCTTCTCGTCTAATAATAACTTTTCAAAAGGAAGGTTTTAAAAAAATATTTTATTGGACCACTTATCTTTGAGATACAATTGAAGCATTTATAATTAGAACATGTATAGTTTTATCTGAGTTCACAGATAGGTACTGAATAAGTGCATTCTTACTGATTTGTTTCCTAGCTCTAGGTTCCAAGTTTGTTTGCTTATTTGTTTGATTGCTTGGTTGTTGGGTTGGTTGATTCTCCATGCACATGTACATTAAGACAGATTGGACTGACAAAAAAATTAATCTCAAAATATTAATTTATATTACTTGCTTAAACTAAATTATAAAATAAAGATAATATTCTCTTATCTTAATCTTTTCCCAATGATGTTCTACTTGATCTGTGAAAGTTTCTTAGGTATTACTTGAAAAACGTGATCTGTTCTGAGGTGCAATAAGTTTGACAAATATTAAACTTATTCCTTGAATCCATTATTGTAAATGGCATTTAAAAACTGCATGGACATTGGGAAACTTTAAAAAGTTGTTTTATATGGGACTTTTTTTGATTTGTTTACTGAAAATATTTATCAATTAAAGAGCACATTAAGGCACAGGGAAGTTTTATAAATGGAACAATGCCACTTGAGCATATATAGCATTGCAAATATATTTTACAATGAAATTTAGCTTAATTTAATGTGATTTATTTCTAGAAATCTCTAATATATTTGTATTAGATAAATACATTAAGAAGTGCTCTCTCAATGCAAGAGTAAGGGAACATCATTTATTCTCTGTGCTCCATTCCATTTCCTCCTCCAGGATTTCAAAACTAAATTTTTACATCTGTGCTTTGGTGACAGTTGGAATTTTGGTTGTATTTTTTCTAGATGATTGTAATTATATAAATGAAGGGAATTGGAGGAGGACTGAAAGGCTTGACTAAATTTATTTCAGCTCTCCTCCTTATCACTATTAGAAAAATAGTATCCAATCAAGATCTGCCTGTATGGAGGTTGAATAACTATTGACAGGCTCTAAAATGCTATGTAAGATTGTTTCTTGTGTAAAATTTATTGCAATCAGATCAACAGTGGGTCATTGAAATAACTTTGTAAAAGTAGAACCAATCAGTCAACATACATATTGACTATATCTTTGTAATAAAGTAAGCTGTATTAGGAACTGCCTGTTTTGTGGCCAAATTACAGGGGAAAAACGGCAATTGTTTATTTCAGTGATGTTTTTGCCTCCAACAGGATGGACAAACAGTCTCAGAAACATTACAAATATTTTCAGTGTAGTCAGTTTTGGGGTTACAACTGTTATTTATTTGATTCAATTCATATGGTTAAGTGCTTGTAAACCCCTTTATATGTAGATAATCGCTACATTATAGTACATTATTGAACATTGAACTACATCCAGTTCATTAGATAATGAAATTTTATAATCTTATTAATTTTTTCGTTTTCATATCCAAGAGTAAATAAATAAGTTTCTTGTTTTAAATAATACATTTTGTAAGATGACTTTGCTTCAAAAAAAGGCAAGCAAAAATAAATAAATAACTGAAAAGCTTGCTGCTATCTTCTGCCATCATTATCTTGCAGAATACAAATTTCATATTCACATTAAAAAGACATATTGCTGATGTTGATCATTAACTAGGAAAAGGAGCCATAGGGGATACATTAAGCTAAAGAACAGTTAAATGAGACACATTACCAAGACACTTGTCTCTTGAAAACAGCCTTTAAGTAAAATCTTTTAAACAGCATTCTGTTATTTTATAAACTGTTACTAGAGGCCCAGTGCACGAATTTGTGCACCGGTGGGGTCCGGCTGGCCCGACCCCAATTGGCGGATTGAAGCTGGGCCTGTCCAGAGGAGGAGAAGGCTGGAGGTTGGATGGCTGGCCTTCCCTAATTGGGGCCAAATCAGGGCCAGCCAGCTGGGGGGAGGGGCCACAGGTGATTGGACAGTGCTCCCCGCTCCCAAATGGGGTGTCGGGGCGATCGGGAGTCAGTGACTGTGGGAGGTGCCATGGGAGGTTTGCTAGCCAGCCCCATCCCTGATTGGTGTGGAGGGGGCCGATTGGAGGTGGAGCTGGTTGGGGGGAGGGTCCATGGGCTGATCGGGGTGGTGGGGGCCCATTGGGGGTGTGGCCGGCCTGGGGGAGGGGCTGCAGGTGGTTAGTTGGTCAACCCTGCCTTCTATTGGGGGGAGATCAGGGTTGGGCCAATCAGGGGCGGGGCCAGCTGAGGGGAAGGGCCCTGGAGGGGTTGGCCAGCTGCCCCACCCTATATCAGAGTGGGAGAGGCTGATCAGGATTGGGATCAGTGGAGGGGGAGGGGCCGTGGGAGGTTAGCCAGCTGGCTCCACCCCCTGATTGGCGGGTTCGCTGGCTGCAGTGGAAGTCATAGTGACTGGTCATTCTGGTCATTGTGGTGTTAGAGTCACTGGCTTTTTATATATATAGATACTGAAAAAGTTAATAGTCTATGCCCAAATTTAAGATGTAACCACCAAACTACATTGAGTGACCTCATCTATCCATAATCAAAGTCCTCCTTTTGCATTAATTTTAGTTATAATGGTGAATATTCTGGTTGTAAAGGTTATAAATAATAGCTTTATGATAAAATGACAGCCTTGGTAATTGAGATAATATGATCTATATTCTCATTGTACTGCTGCTTCATTTAAGCTACACAGGTGCACAATGAATGAAATATGCATTCTTTATTCTGTTCTTAAGAGGTGATGGAAGACATGGGGGAGGGGGGTAGAGTGTTCTGTGTTAAATAGTCCTCAGTTGAAAGGCCGACTTACCCATTCCAAGGTGTCCAAGCTTTTGTATAGTGCTTTAATCATCAGAAAAACGGGACTAATAATGCTAGATATTATAAGTATTAAATTAGGTGATGCATTTAAAATGACACTAATAATAAATTTAACTCAGTGGTTTAAATCAATATGTGGTAGCAATTGTTTTTAAAAGGCTGACCTTGAGAAAGTAGTCTATTCATTGTATAAAACTCAAGTTTTGCCATGATCGGTTTGGCTCAGTGGGTAGAGCGTCAGCCTGCGGACTGAAAGGTCCCAGGTTTGATTCCAGTCAAGGGCATGTAACTTGGTTGCGGGCACATCTCCAGTAGGGAGTGTGAGGAGGCAGCTGATCAATGTTTCTCTCTCATCGATGTTTCTAACTCTCTATATCTCTCCCTTCCTCTCTGTAAAAAATCAATAAAATATATTTTTAAAAAAACCCTCAAGTTTTATACAATTTTTTAAGTTTAGATTCTACTATAAGTTTGGAAGGCTAATATAATACTTTATCTCTTCCCTTTCATGTTATTTTTTTTCTTTTTCAGCTAGTCACTAAAATCTCATTTATATTTTTTCAGGTAGAAGTGTTAGTAGGTAGGGAATTTCCAACATATGAATAGCTTTTGGAATCCATAAATCCCAAATATTAGTCTGAGACAGTAGAACCAAACTTCAAAAAGTAGCCTTTAGACATTTCTTATATTATTGTCCTGAACTGCTATTTAATTTTAAGAGCACCTGTCTCTCTAACAACAACAATAACAATAAAGGAACCTTATATTTTGTCTATGTTTCCGTTACAATTTTGTTTCTCCTGAAGGCTCAATAATAATGGTGTAATAAAAAGCAGTTGACCAGCTGGCTCCACCCTGATTGGCCAGTTTGCTGGCTGCAGTAGAAGTCATAGTGACTGGTCATTCTGGTCATTACAGAGAACTGTGTGAAGTGTTCAGATCCTATAGAGTTTTTTAGTCCATTGAATATAGATCCACTAAATACTGGTATGGATATTTTGTACTGTACTATGAAAAATTTGATAGTTCATAATGCTGAATTTACTTTAAAAATGAGGGAAAGATTACAAATATACAACATATAGTAGATTTGAGTAATTTTATTTTTTTAATTAAAAACTTTTCCAGCTTTATTAAGATATAATTGATATACAATATTGTGTATATTTAAGGTGTACAATGTGATGATTTGATACACATATATATTGTGAAATGATTGCCACAATAGGGTTAGTTATTATATTCATCACCTTACATAATGACAATATTTTGATGTGTGTGTGAGAATATTTATGGTCTACTCTCTTAGAAACTTTCAAACATATAATACAGTATTGTTAACTGTAGTCACTGTGCTGTACATGAGATTTCCAGAACTTATTAATCTGAACTGGAAATTTGTACCACTTGACCAACATTTGCCCATTTCCCCCACTCTCTAGCCCTTGACAACCACCATTCTACTCTGTTTCCATGACTTTTGTGTTTTTAGATGCCACATATAAATGATGTCACATAGTATTTCACTTTCTCTGTCTTCTGACTTATTTCACCTAACTTAATGCCCCCTAGGTTCATTAATGTTACAAAATGGTAGGAGTTTCTCCTTTTTTTTTTCGTGACTGTAATGTGTGTGTGTGTGTGTGTGTGTGTGTGTATGTGTGTGTGTACACACATTTTCTTTATCCATTCATTGGTCAACAGACACTTAGATTGTTTTCATGTCTTGTCTGAGTAATTTTTAGATGATACCTCCTCATAGACACAAGGTACAATCAATATAAGTAGAACTCCATATACTTGTCAACTGCTCACATGAAAAAAAAAATTGGAAATTAAGGACTCAGAATGGTTGGTTCTTTTGTTTGTTAGTTCTCACCCAAGTTTATTTTTGTCATTGATTTTTAGAGAGAGTGGAAGGGAGGGGTAGAGAGAGAGGGAAACTTTGATGTGAGAGAGACCACTGATTGGTTGCTTCCTGCACACACCCCGACTGAGGCAAGGGATCAAGCCTACAACCAAGGTATGTGCTTGAGCAAAACTTTGATGTGAGAGAGACACACTGATTGGTTGCTTCCTGCACACACCCCGATTGAGGCAAGGGATCAAGCCTACAACCAAGGTATGTGCTTTTGACTAGAATAGAACCCATGACCCTTTAGTCCCAGGTCGATGCTCTAACCACTGAACAATCAGCTAGAGCCAGTTGTTTTCTTTTATTTTTATTTATTTTTTTTAATTAAATCTTTATTGTTCAGATTATTACA
>NW_005360939.1:15798-22326 GCF_000412655.1 Myotis brandtii
GGTTGGGTGTTTTTTGCTTCTTCGTATTTCAAATCTTTGACTTGATTCTTGCGATCCTCTGGTCTGCTGTTGGGAGTCTGTATAATATTCTTTATTTCAGTCAGTGTATGCTTAATTTCTAGTTGGTCCTTTATCACAACATCGAGGGTCTCACTAGATTTCTTGAGGGTCTCATTAAGTTTATTGGCGGTTTCTAGAAAATTTTTGAAAAACCTTAAAAGTGTGGTTTTGAACTCTATGTCCAGTCGTTTGCTTTCCTCCATTTCTGTAATTTGTGTCCTGTTTCTTTGTCTCGGCATTTTTTATGCTTCGCTGTGTCGATAGAGTGGCTTTCTGTGCTAAGTGTCCTATAGGGCCCAGTGGCTCAGCCTCCCCAATTACCTGAGGTAGACACTCTTGGTGCACCCCCTTGTGGGCTTTGTGCACAGTCTTGTTGTAGTTAAGCCTTGATTGTTGTATCTAACACTGGGAGAGATTGACCTCCAGGCCAATTGGCTATAAGAATACGCTGTTTCTGCAGTGGGAGAACTTCTGTGCTAGAGACACACCTCCGGGACAAGACTTGCTTCAGTGGGGCTTTTGTGCTCACTGAGTCTGCCCCTTAGTATGCCATTTATGGTTCGGAGGAGCTGCAATCTGGATGGTCCCACTCTGACCACCGGGCATACTGGCTTCTGGATCTCTAAGGAGGTGCTAATCTAGCCTCTTCTTGAGGCTACCCAGCAGAAGCCAGCTGAGAAGCAATGCAAGTTGCCATGGGGCCTTGGGCCAGCTGCAGTTTGTTAAGTAATTTTCAGATTGCAAAGTGCCGGGCCTTTCATATGAAAAAGCCTCTGTGCACAGCTTGGGTGGGGTGGGGTCCCAGGGGATCAACAGGGCGGAGCGAGCAGTTATGGCTGCTCTCAGTCATGCCCTCAGAGGCCCCACTTCTCATTGTCCCTGCAATCGCTGCGAGCACCTCCGAGAGAAAGCTGCCCTCCAGTTCTGACCAATGCCAGACAGTTCCATTTCTCCTGTATGAGTCTGGGTCCCCAGAGACTCGCCCGGAACTGGAGCTCAGAGCTTGAGACTCCCTACTGATTGAAAAAGACAACCATGTCCTCAGCCGCCCACCCTCTCCGAATGCACCTCCGCACCTTTGTATTTTACTTCCGCACCGCACCTCCTGAGTCTCGGTATGCTTTTCTCTTTCCTTCTAGTTGTAGAATTTCCACTTAGTCAGCCTTCCTGTGGTTCTGGATGATGTCCATTCTATCTTTTAGTTGTATTTTTGAAGTGGTTGTGTGAGGCAGCAATCTCTGGTGTTTACCTATGTCGCCATCTTGGTTTCTCCCCAGTTGTTTTCTTTTAAACAAATACTTTATTTGCAAGCTAGAGGCCACAGGAGAACAAATTTAAATTGTGAATTTAGAGTCAATAATTAAATGTACTAAAATTTTTTCCTCTGGTGTTAGGCAGTTGCTCTGCTATTTTGCCATCCTTACCCCATCCTGCTGGATGCCAACAATAATAATCACTCAGACCTTCTTGTATCAAATTTGTTAATTATATGGTAATAAGGCCACCTTCTCTAAGTGTTTATTGAGAAATAAAGCCTATCACTGCTGCCTTTGATGTAGGTATTGTGTCATCATAAGGAAGTCTTCAACTACCATATATATATGGTATATGGTATATATATGACTCCTTAAAGCTAATAAAAATGCAATTATTTTCATTGTATTAAATGATCCCACCCTTTATTTCTCTAAGAATCAATTTTAGGGTTGAAAGAAGTGAGGTTGATCTCTGCTCCTCTAATGGCACAGAATGAATATGATTCCATCGTTTACATTTAGATCAGAATTACAATTATCAGGGGCAATTTTAGTCCTTTTTTTAAGACATTAAATAATTGGTATATAATGTATCCATTATAATATTCATGATGTGTTCTTACTTTCCTCCTTACTCAAGCACTTCAGGAAGAATTTGAAAATGACAAAGTAGGTGGACAGTTTTTAAATTGTATTGGCATAAGTTTGTGATTACATTATTTAATCTTCAGGCCAATGCCTGAAAATGTGTTTTTTAAATATTATCAAGGGACATATTTCTGATATCATATTTCTTCTAATGTTCAATAAGGAACACTTCACACAGTTCTCACTGAGCACAAAATTTATGTTACAAAGAAAAGGATTGTACATCTCTGCCTGGGAGCAATTTCATATCTTGACATTTTTTATGAAGTTTAGTCTATTGATTTAAGATATAAATGAAAGATTATGGTACAATATTAAAATTCAGTTCAGTAGTTCTGTAGTGGTATACATTAGGTCTAAATATTAGATTTATAAAATTAATCAAGCTTGTTCTGATGTTTACTTAAGCTTCTTTTTTACGCTGATAATTTAAATCAAAGAGGTATTTCATGTTTAGCTCATTACCAAGTGATGAACAGGGAAATTTAATTGATCACCAAGACATATAAAGGCATTCCTACATCATTTAATCTTTAAAGCCTGGCCGGGAGAGGCTCAGAGGTTGAGCATTGACCTATGAATCAAGAGGTCATGATTTGATTTAAGGTCAGAGCACATGCCTGGGTTGTGGGATCCATGCCCAGTGGGAGACATGTAGGAGGTGGCCAATCAAAGATTCTCTCTCATCATTTATGTCCCTCTCCCTCTGTCTCCCTCTCCCTTATCCTCTGAAATAAATAAAAATATATTTTAAAAACCCTGGGTGAAATAAGCATTGTTATTACACATTTGAGATAAAATATTCTGTGAAGTATTTTGCCTGTAATCATAGGATAAGAACATGGTTGTCCTGGACTATGAACTTATTTCTGCCACCCCCAAAGGTTGTGCTTTTAATATTCACTTTAAGTATGTTTTGGTTGATTTCAGAGAGAGGAAGGGAGAGGTAGACAAAGAAAAATCAATGATGAGAGAGAATAATTGATCGAGCTACAATCCAGGCATGTGCACCAAACAGGAATCAAACCATGACCTCCTGTTTTATGGGTCGATGCTTAACTAATGAGACATGATGGCCTGATGCACCTAATACTCCTTAGACTGTCAGAGATGAAAAAAAAGTCCTTTGTCTTTATTAAACTACATGTTCCTAGAGCGAAATTCTTCAAAGGTTCTGTTACTCCATATGTGACAATTTAATACAATTGATTGTTACAATATTTGTTTGGATTTCTTTATGTTGTGAACCTCAAAAACAAAAGCAAAAGTTAAAGACTGTGAACAAGCTTTGAAAACTTCATGAGGCTATGCTAACACAATTATATATTAGGCTCTTCTGACTTTCGTCTCCTAAAAAGTACAAATTTGAGGTCAGGTAATGTTTCCTACATTCTCTGGGGTTAAAAAATTCAAATGGACCAAGCACTGTTTCTGTTTATTTCTGTATGACAACTACAACCAATGCATGTAATTACAGCAGCAGAGAACCCCACATAATTTCTCTATGAAAGTTTATTTTGCTGGATGTAGCCATCACCAAAGCCAATAGGAAGCTTTACTGATGACGTATTTTGAAAATACATTTTTTCATCTTAGTCAACAGGTAAGATTGAGTCAAATGTAATTGAAAGCTATCACACAGGATAAGCACCATGAAAACTTTTTTGCCTTGGCTTCTTTGTGACTTTGTAGCACTCTTCTTTCTTATTCTCCCCCTCCTCCTCTTCCACAAATATATGCTGTGCATCATTCTGTGATGCTTGGGGTATTAGGCACTTGTGTAAAGTAACCCTTTAATTCTCACCAAAATTTGAGTTAGATGATATGGTTTCCATTTCATAGATGAGGAGCCATGTTCTGGGAAATGCAAGGTCACATAAGCAAATGTGGAAAAGCAAATTTTATGGACCTGAACAATGAATGTGTAAGGATGAATGCTGCTGCACGTATCCCCAGGCTTGAATGGAGACACACAGAAACTAAATAATCCTGAGCCAGAGGATATAATATTGGCCTCTTTAATGTCTGAATAAATAAGTCTGTGTATTTCCCAGATTTTGCAGCCATTAGTGACTCCTCTTGGAAATTAGAGTGAGTTCTTTAGAAAAAGGCAGCTGTCTAAAAACAAGGTCTTGATAAAACCAATCATATAATTGGCTCTGGAGGAGAGAGCATTAAAACCGGATTACAGTGGCCTGAGTGAAGACCTAACAGTAGGAAAGACCCTATACAAAGCCATAGAGGTGTGAAAGCACATATGGACTGGCGGCTGTAATGTAGGAGCATGTTTGTATGACAGTATGTGTGTGGGAGGTGTGTCTATGTAAATAGATATGTTATTGATTAGCCTGGAGATTTAGCAAGCTTGTGAATTGGACCAGATTTGTATTGTTGAAAAATATACTGAGGTAGAAGAAAGACTAGTTTGGAAACCAATGCAGAATTAAGATACAATGGTGATGTAAACTTAATTATTCTGAGAAAGTCTAGGTCAGAGAGACATTCTAGGCCTTGACTTACAAAAATACATAGAAAAGACCTGGTTCCTCGGGCTCACAATACTCACAGACAGACTTTATTTAAAATAGAAAATTTAAATTAAGCATATATCAGTCCTGTCCTATCAAGATGAAATTCTATATACATATAGTGCCATTTACATGTGACTTTCTTTATGAAGGCAAGCAGAAGTGCACTCTAGATCTGCACTACAAGTCTTTCTAGCTATAAATTGTCCCATCACAGACAGATTTAGCTGTTATTTTTAAAATGTAAAGAAGTTGCTTGATTTTTCATGTTACATTTATGAGTAAATTTTAAGTTGATATTCATGGCATGCAAAGATTACTTGCACTTGAATAGAAATGGGAGTATATTTTGTGGTGCTTGTTAGTTTTATTCACACATCAATTCTGCACAGGACATTTTCAGCACTTGAAGCTCCTTGGTGTTCTACAGCTCTGTTATATGATATGGAAATACGCTTTCAGCCCAGCTGGCAAGGCTCAGTGCTTGAGTGTCAATCCATGAACCACGAGGTCATCTTTCAATTTCTGGGCAGGGCACATGCCTGGGGTTGCAGGCTCAATCCCCAGTAAGGGTCGTGCAGGAGGAAGCTGATCAATGATTCTCATCATTGATGATTCTCTCTCTCCCTCTCCCTTTCTCTCTGAAATCAATAAAAATATTTTTAAAAAGATATACATTTTCACAGTGAATTTTTATGAATATAATAAGAAAATTTAAATATATTCTATAGGGAGCAATGATAAAACAAAACACCTAAAGATTATCCTATATTTTTTGTTTATTAGGTTCCAATCAGGTTTTGGGCCTTGATGCAATCCTAACAAAGGTGATCACAATTTTATTATTAAATGAGACTTAAATTAACTTGGCTACAGATTTCAACTTTTGATTAACAAAATAATTGTCATAATAAATTCCTTAATAATTTTAATATTAGTGGAGCTACAGAATGCTCTTATTCTTTATTCTATAACTAAATCCTAACATTAATGCTAACAAAAATCACAAAATATAGGTATTTCTGTTGACTGACAAAGAGAATGATGATAGTATGCAAATTTGCAAGAATTAATGATTTTAATGAACATGTTTTCATAATTTGTAGACTAAATTCTTTAATAATTTTAATATTAGTGGAGCTACAGAATGCTCTTATTCTTTATTCTATAACTCAATCCTAACATTAATGCTAACAATAATCACAAAATATAGGTATTTCTGGTGGCTCACAAACAGAATGATGATAAGAGCCTCATTTGCAAGAATTAATGATTTTAGTGAAAATGTTTTCATAATTTATAGACTCTAGTGACATCAGGGAAGATTCTGCTTCTAGTTCAGAGGTTATAAACTCAAATACCCGTGTGGGCCAGGGAGGTCATTTAACTGTGTAAAATAGATCAAAGACTTACTAAGATGGGATGAGGATGGTGATAAAGTAGCAAGTGCAGCCCCCACAGAAAAGCATTCAATTAAAAAGATTGAAGAATGTTATGGATATGCAAAACACGTTTCCTGGCCAACCCACCTTTGTGGACATCCCATTGAATTAATTAGCCATTTCAGTTGGGAAGAAAGTTAGTCTGTCTTTATCATGTTCAGGCTGCCCTACCTCACATTCAACACCCACATTTTTGGAGTCATGGGGAATCTCTGCATGACAAGTCATCACATGGTGAGACAACAAAAGAAATGGACTATAACAGTGGTTTTCAACCTTCCTAATGCTGCGACCCTTTAATACTGTTCCTCATGCTGTGGTGACCCCCAGCCATAAAATTATTTTTGCTGCTACTTCATAACTGTAATTTTGCTACTGTTATGAATCGTAATGTAAATATCTGATATGCAGGATGTATTTTCATTGTTACAGATTGAACATAATTAAAGCATAGTGGTGAATCACAAAAATAATATGTAATTATATATGTGCTTTCCAAGGGTCTTAGGTGACCCCTGTGAAAAGGTTGTTTGACACCCAAAGGGGTAGCGACCCATAGGTTGAGAACCGCTGGACTATAAGATATGATGATTT
>NW_005360940.1:0-728 GCF_000412655.1 Myotis brandtii
AATCAGGAAGAATCTAAAAATTTCAATAGGCCAATAAATATGGAAGAAATTGCAGCAGTCATCAAAACGCATCCAGCAAACCAAAGCCCAGGACGAGACAGCTTCACAGGGGAGTTTTACCAAACATTCAAGGAAGAACTAAAACCTATCCTCCTCAGACTATTCCAAAAAATTCAAGAGGAAGGAACACTTCCCAGCTCATTCTATGAAGCCAGCATCATCCTAATACCAAAACCAGATAAAGACAACACAATGAAAGAGAATTACAGGCCAATATCCCTCATGAACATAGATGCCAAAATCTAAAATCCTGAACAAAATATTAGTAAATGGGATCCAGCAATACATTAAAAAGATCATACACCATGATCAATTCTGATTTATTCCAGGAATGCAAGGCTGGTACAATACTCACAAATCAATAAATGTGATACATCACATTAACATATTGCAAGAAAAAAAAATCACAGGGTCATATCCATTGATGCAGAAAAAGCACTTGACATTCAACACCCATGGCAAAGTGGGAATAGAGGGATCATACCTCAACATAATAAAAGCCATATATGGCAAACCTAGAGCCAAAATCATACTCAATGGGCTAAAACTGATACCATTTCCCCCAAGAACAGGAACAAAACAGGGATGCTCTCTTTCACCATGCTTGTTTGAGGTTTTTGACATAGTACTGGCCATTGTGATTAGACAAGAAAAAGAAATAAAAGGCA
>NW_005360941.1:0-518 GCF_000412655.1 Myotis brandtii
CCGGGCCTCTAGTAAAACAATAAAAAAAAAAAAAGATGCCATACAGAGCTACTCAGCATATGGGGAGAGGGGGAATCTGGAAGGCATGGCCCATTCTCTAGAGCAGTGGTTCTCAACCTTCCTAATGCCGTGGCCCTTTAATATAGTTCCTCATGTTGTGGTGATCCCCAACCATAAAAATTATTTTCGTTGCTACTTCATAACTATAATTTTGCTACTGTTAAGAATCGTAATGTAAATATCTGATATGTAGGATGTATTTTCATTGTTACAAATTGAACATAATTAAAGCATAGTGATTAATCACTAAAACAATATGTAATTATATATGTGTTTTCCGATGGTCTTAGGCGACCCATGTGAAAGGGTCGTTCGACCCCCAAAGGGGTCGTGACCCACAGGTTGAGAACCGCTGCTCTAGAGAAAAATCAGTCAACAGAGAACAACCATTCAATAGCCTAGATCAGTGGTTGGCAAACTCAGTCAGCAGAGCCAAATATCAACAGTACAGCGATTGA
>NW_005360943.1:0-2112 GCF_000412655.1 Myotis brandtii
TTGAGAACTGCTGCTATGAACCAAGAGGTCAGGCTTGGTTCCCAGTCAGGGCACATGCCCAGGTAGTGGGCCCCATCACCAGTAAGGGGCGCGTACAGGAGGCAGCCAATCAATGATTCTCATCATTGATGTTTCTATCTCTCCCTCCCTCTCCCTTCCTCTCTGGAGACAATAAAAACATGTTTTAAAAAAAGCAGTGCGCTTCGGGACAAAATGCAGGACCTTCATTTAAAATGCTACTTTGTTAACTCACACACACCTTGGCTCCCTAAATCTAAAAAGAAAGTACATGATTCTCTCAGAGAACAAAAATACCACTCAGTGAAACATTTTAAGTGTCTCAGGAGGAACTAAAGAATTTTTGTGAAGCAATTTCTGATTTGCCTAACAGACAGAAGCATAGTCTTCTTCCAGCCTAGACTACACATCGACTACTGGGAGTTTCCAGAGTTGACTGTCCCGACTCCAGTATAACCAATTAAAAGGGACTAGCCATACAAAGTGCAGATACTACTGTCAGGCAATAAACTAGACCTTATCGGTGATAGTGGTGCACATTACAAACTTCAAACTGACTCCGTGCTCTAATCCATCAGAAACTTCCTGGCTTTAATAGGCTATAAAGGGCAGGAGCTTTGAAGTCCCTGGGATTAGGATCAGTAGTAGACGGACTGAATGAGAAACTAAATGGAGGTGGGACATACTCTATGCATTCTGAATTAAAAACAAATCCAATTAATCAAATCATCCTGGGCCCTAGCTGCCAGCCAGCAGATTGCAAGGGTGGCCAAGGCAAGGAACAAAGTGATTAAAGATGAACCAATGGGAACTGCAGCAAGTGCTCACTTAAGGAACTGCTTCGAAGTCTGGGAGGGCATGCTTTGCTGACTTCCCCAACAGAGGTGAAGCCATTCTTTTTTTTTGAAGAGCACAGTATCAGAGCCGAGATAAGGAAGGAGAAAACAAATGCCTTTTAAACCGAGTTTTCATGTAAACAAATCAGCTGAGAGGGCTGAGGGAAGCTGAGATCTGTTTTCCCAAGGCCGATGGGCTTTGATCCTACTGATTCCTAAGCCCTACCACTGTGGCTACAGAACAAGCCATGGGCTTGGAGTTAAATGGGCCATTCTAGAACAAGAATGAAATGATTGATAAAACTGGGGTCAAGCTGCCTCAGAAATGGCATTATTGCTGACAAAGTGGAAAAATTCATTTAAAACAAAGGAGGCAATTAACTTAGCCATAATGGATCCAGCTGAAAGTTGTACTAACACCCAAACCACCAGGCCTTTTCCTGAACACACCACCTCCCCACTCTTCTTACCTTCTGGGGGGCTTTTATTCTGATTATTCCAGACGACTAGCAGCTTGGATAGACTGGGCACCTTGGACACTTCTGTGATGACCCGGAAGAGACTCTCCACTCGGTCGTAGGTGAGGACAATGGCGGTAAAACCTTGAGACTGTGGTGGGATCAGTGGGAGGAAGAGTGGGTTGCTCACACTACCCCACTTCTGCAAGAGAATAGATTAATGAGGGTCAGAGAAGGATCTACTAACAACGGGGCTGATCTCTTTCCCAACATCATCAATAAACCCGAACATGGGAGGTTTGGTGGCTTCTACCATGACCAATCCAAGAGCTAAGCAATTTTTCAAAATCTTCCCTTCCTCAACATTCATACTGACTCTCTGTAATTCAGTTTGGTTCTGATACTATTAAAAACAGAGCAGAGAATTGTTGCAGCTGAGGAGAGATTTCTAGCTAAACATGGCAGATTAAACCCATGCATTTATCTCTATCCCCTCCCCAAATCCACTGAAATGACAGTTAATAAATATAACATACAAATCTACATTGACAATGAGACAGGAGAAAGGAGAGCTGCTGATGAGCAATATTAACATGTTTCTCAAAGGGGCCAGAGAAGTGGCAACAGAGTAGGAGAGTGAGAACTGAAACCTAAGGACCTACAAAGGGGAAGCCAACAAGGTTCAAGGTCAAAGTGTTGAACCCCACAAAGGCTCAGGAGTTAAGCTCAGTGGGTACGTTGTGAGGGTAAGAGGAGGGATAGGGTTGAAAATAGGAGGACTGGTTAAAAATCACAGGAGT
>NW_005360944.1:0-504 GCF_000412655.1 Myotis brandtii
TGCATTGAGCATCTGCCCCCTGGTGGTCAGTGTACATTATAGCGACCGATTGTTCTGCTAGTCATTCTGCGGGTCAGTCAATTTGCATACTAGGCTTTTATTATATAGTATATGTGATCCTGTGTTTTTGTTTTATTGTTAGGAGGAGAATGATGGCTCCTCCCCACCTTGGAGATAAGTCTTTATGTGTATTGCTGAGCAAACAAAACAGAAACTGAATGTAATGACTAACTACCAGATACCCACACTATGAAATTTCAGGGAATCTATACTAATAAAAGGGTAATATGCTAATTAGGCCGGACGTCTTCTGGACATCCATCTGGACATCTATCTGGACAAAGCCACAGAGGTTGTGAGGGCCTAGGGCTGGCGGCACAGGAGAGGCACCGCCGCGGGAGCAGGAGGTGGTGCTGCCGCCTCCACCGTGGGAGAAGAGGTGGAGCCACCATTACCACCACCGCCCATTCCACAGAGGCAGTGGGAGAGGGGGCTGTGTGGTCC
>NW_005360945.1:0-498 GCF_000412655.1 Myotis brandtii
TAAGATTTATTGGGGTGGAAATAAATGACCGTCCCCACGTTCCTGATGTCCCATCTCTATTTGTCCTGCTCTCAAAAAAGCCCAGCCTCACCCTAGCTGGTTTGGCCCAGTGGATAGAGCGTCGGCCTGTGGATTGAGGGTCCCGAGTTCGATTCCAGTCAAGGGCACATGCCGGGTTGCAGGCTTGATCCCCAATAGGAGGCGTGCAGGAGGCAGCCAATCAATGATTCTCTCTCATCATTAATGTTTCTATCTCTCTCTCCCTTTCCCTTCCTCTCTGAAATCAATAAAAATATATTTTTAAAAAAGAAAGAAAAAGCCCAGCCTCACCTACGTCAGCCCCAGAAATAGGGCCAGCGTCCAGAAATCCTGTGCTGCTGCCTCAGTGCAGCTCCGACCCTGTTCCCTCCAGCAGGCTCAGCTTCTCTTCCCCTCTGCGCTTTTGCAGGCGCTGTGCCCAAGCACTGCTTGGAGCCCGTGTGGTCTGCTGAGGGCCCC
>NW_005360946.1:0-515 GCF_000412655.1 Myotis brandtii
GTGTGTGTGTGTGTGTGTGTGTGTGTGTGTTAAGGGCCACTGGCAAAAAAAACCACTTGGTTTAATTATGCCAGCTAAAACTCAGAGTGAAGGCAGAGCCACGCCCTGAGGGCAGACCAGGTCAACAAACTGGGACACCACTCAGTCTGACCTTCCCGCCCAGTGTTAAGGGGATGGATCTCATGATGTTGCCAGGAAATCAAGGCCCACCCAGATGTGATATAACTTCCAGTTATTCGAGTATAAATAAATCTGCTTGCAGTGCTGAGGCTCTCTCTGTCTGTTCCTCGATTCAGAGGGCAGATGCCACACCCGGCCCAAGCTTCTATTCTATTTTTGTGTCTGTCTTTTCATTTTTCTTTAATCCCAAAAGCGCCTCCTAACTTGTACAAACCGGTTCACTTCTTCTCTCCATGGACGCGGAGAAGAGACCCCAGCCCGGCATAAAAACATAGCTAGACTGACCACATGCATTTTTCATCTGTGTAGGTCAGAACTATCTGATATTGGCACTG
>NW_005360947.1:0-764 GCF_000412655.1 Myotis brandtii
GATCATGTGATATTTATCTTTATCTGACTGGCTTGTTCCGCTTAGCAGAATACTCTCCAGGATCATCCATGTTTTGCAAATGGTAAGAGCTCCTTCTTTTTTTACAGCTGCATAGTATTCCATTGTGTAAATGTACCACAGCTTTTTAACCACTCATCTGCTGATGGGCTGTTTCCAAATCTTAGCTATTGTAAATTACGCTGCTATGAATATAGGAGTGCATATATTCTTTTTTATTGGTGTTTCAGAATTCTTAGGATAATAAAAGCCATATATTGTGCTAGGGTGAGGGACTGCGGCATGGAAGGGTTACAGAATGTTACAGAATGTGCTAAGGGGAGGAAATGGGAGATGAGAAATTGAATGTGCTGGGAGGGGGGGACTGACGTATGGAGAAGGATTGTGTTGTCAGGATATGAAGAAGGATTGTGTATGTGCTGGGATGGGGGACTGACGTATGGAGGGGGATTGCAGGGTTAGGAACCATGGAAGAAAAATTGCTAGATTGTCTTAGAAAAACAATGTGTTATGATACACTCCAGCCAGGTGTGACTCTGTTTACCCCCCTTTTTGTTCTCATGAACTTTTTGTGAACTTCTAATGAAATGCTTTGTAGTTTTTTTTTCTAACACTGTGTAATTTTGCTATAAAAATCATAATGCACACTTGCTCTTTGCCACATGCTGCAAACCTCCCAGAGGGGGAAGGTGCTGGCTGTGGTCAGCTTGCCAGCTTAATAAAAGGCTTTTAAATTTAAATTCTGA
>NW_005360948.1:0-782 GCF_000412655.1 Myotis brandtii
TATGGGACACAATGAAAGCAATTCTGAGAGGGAAGTTTATAGCTCTACTGGACTACCTAAAAAAAAACAAAAACAAGAGAAAATGGTAGTTAATCATCTAACTCTACAACTTAAAGAATTAGAAAGAGAGAAAGAAGAAAAGCCTACAGTGAGTAGAAGGAAAGAGATAATAAAGATCAGAGCAGAAATAAATGACATCGAGACACCCCCCCCCAAAAAAAACACGCAATACAAAAGATCAATGAAACCAAGAGCTGGTTCATTGAAAGGATAAACAAGATTGATGAACTTCTAGCCAGGCTCACCAAGAAGCAAAGAGAGAGGACCCAAATAAACATAATCAGAAATGAAAGAGGCGAAATAACAACAGACCCCACAGAAATACAAAGAATCATTAAAAAAAATACTATGAGCAACTCTATTCCAACAAACTGGTCAACCTAGAAGAAATGGACATATTTCTAGAAAAATACGACCTTTCAAAACTCAATCAGGAAGAATAAAAAATTCGGAATAGGCTGATAAATATGGAGGAAATGGAAGCAGTAATCAAACCAGCAAACAAAAGCCCGTGGCCAGACACCTTCACAGGGGAGTTTTACCAAACATTCAAGGAAGAACTAAAACATATCTTCCTCAGACTATTTCAAAAAATTTAAGAGGAAGGAACACTACCAAACGCATTCTATGAAGCCAGCATTACCCTAATACCAATACCAAATAAAGACAACACAATGACAAAGACTTAGAGGCCAATATCCCTCATGAACATAGATGCCAAA
>NW_005360949.1:0-492 GCF_000412655.1 Myotis brandtii
TGGAACACTTGTGCTTTGTTGGTGGAAATGTAAAATGATGTAGCCACTGTGGAAAACAATATGGTGTTTCCTCAAAAACATTAAATATAGAATTATCATATATCCAGCATTTCTACTTCTTTATATATGCCCAAAATAAGTGAAAGCAGGCACTTAAACAGACATTTATATACCTATGCTCTTAGCAGCATTATTCACAATGGTATGGAGTTTTTATAATGAAAAAGCATCAATGCAGTTTATTTCAATGCTTCTGATTTATAAGAAAAACTTCTCAATGCTTCAGCAGAAGTCAATTCGTCAATATTTAATTTGGAAAGCATAAGCAAGAAAGACCCAACATTTTATTGGGACTACACAATCTAGCACAGTACTAGGCACCATACTAGAACAAAAACACAAAGCTGAAGTATGAATGACGACATTCTTAAACTCCAAGCGATCAATAAACCTTGCAAACTGTATTCAAAAAGTTGTGCAGTATGTGCACTT